>NC_056734.1:272930347-273162847 GCF_019279795.1 Protopterus annectens
GTTTTTGGATGTTCCCAGAGACTGCCTCCATTGGAGGAAGAGTGCTGCTGTTGCTTCTGTGGTAGTGTGGCAGCTTGTGGAAAAAAGTTCCCAGTCCACCACCAAATAGGGAGTTGTACGCATTGGACTGATTTGGGAAGAACACCTATGCCTCCTTTAATTTTTCGGGGAAATTGCTTATTTACTTGGCACACTCACTCTTTTCCAGAGGGATTCGACATCGGAAATCTCCAATTTTCTCCCAGGGACTTTGACTTCAGATCAAATGAATGCATTAATTCAGAGCTGGCTACTGTACAGCAAGTCCCTGTCTGCCATAGGGCTCAAATTCTGTACCCATCAAAAGACATTTTCCAGATACCAGAAGGAAGGAAATAGAATTTGGTTTCATAAATCCCAGGGCATTGCATCTTACGCCTCTTGGAAAAGAGCTTCCCAAGGCAGATTGTGGTACTCGCTCTTTCTTTTTATATATGTGTATATATGTGTGTGTGTGTGTGTGTGTGTGTGTATGTATATATATATATATATATATATATATATATATATATATATATATATATATAAAATGTGTGTGTAATATATATAATATAATATGGATCTAGGACGTTTGCTTGAATGAATATATATATATATATATATATATATATATATATATATATATATATATATATTATAATGGATGTCGCACAAGGGGCAGAAGTCCACAAAACCAAGGCTTCAGGGTTCCTTTCTTTGAGTAGCATTTCCAGTGCTCCTGAATGGTTGCCCAACTGTCACCCTCTGGAGACAGTTGGGGAGGTGCTTATCCATGCACCCAGCAACATGGACACCCATCACTCGAGACAAATGGGTACACATGATCATAACCAGAGGCTGTTTCATTACCTTCCACAACTTTTTTTTGTTCCTCAAAATACTTTCTAATGTTCCTACCTCACTGAGGGAAGCAGCCCCTTCAGAAATAAGGAAGCCTCTAAGAAATCAAGTAATCCAAGATGTCCTTCCAGGCCAAACAGGATCCAGAATTTACTTAGGATTCTTTCTGATGCCAAAGTAACTGGGGCGTGAGGCCGAATTTGGAACAAAGTAATTTGAACAGTTTTGTGAAGCAAAGTTCAGGATGATCATTGTTCAGTCCACTCTTCATTGCTGAGGAAGTTTGGATGATGTTTGGTCTCAGCCTCCCCAGATGTTTACCAAGTATATGTAGTTGTAACTCTTCTGTGACTGCAGGGTTTCCTGATATTCCTGTGTTTGAATGACTGGCTCATCACCTCGCTTTCCAGGATTCTATGTATTCAAGCAAGGGGCTCTTTTCTCCAACTGTGCATAGACTTGGGGATTACAGTGAAACTAGGACAGTCCAAGCTACATCCTGTCCAGTCTGTGGAGTTCATTGGAGCTTTTTTGGACACCAAGACTTCAGATGGCAAAACTTTCTTAAACAAGAATTGCATCCCTTCACCAACAAGCCCAAGAGTCTTATCTCACCAGAAGCCACCAGCAGGAATAATTATTTGGCCTCTAGGGTCTGTGGCAGTCTCCATCACATTAGTGCCACTACCCAGATCCTACATGCAGGTTTTTCAGTGGACTCTGGCAGTTCAATTGCCAGTCACGAAATAACTTGAGACTTTTGCAGTGATTCTAACGAATGTCCGCAGAACTCGTTATGTAGTGGTGGCTAGAATCTTTGCATGTTCTACAAGGATGTTTGTTCTACCACGAACACTTTCCAGTTGAGGTGGGTGGGAGCATTATCTGAGTGAGATGGGTGGGAGCATTATCTGAGTGAGACAATCCAAGATGCATGATCCCAGACTGAGGACGGTCTTCACTCCATATATACTGGAATTCAGAGCAGTCCTCCTAGCATTGCGGGCCTTTCAGGACTTTCTCCCTTTGGGTGTGATAAATTTTTACAATAAAGGTGAATATATTTGCATTTGCTAGATATTCATCATTGGTTATGTATTTATTACATCAGATAACTGATCGTACCTTCTGAAAGGTTTTATTTCTGTCCTTTACAGCTAAATTGTAAAAACAGTGTTCAAAGTCACCCTTTTGTGTTTGTCACTGTGCACTTCCTTTGTTTATCAAGAAAGAAGATTGCCACTTCCTTTGACTCCAAAAGCTCATTCCACTAGATGTGTAGCTTAGTCTACAGGTCACTTCTCTGGTGTGACAGTTGATGACATGTGCACTGCAGCTTCCTGGTCCAAGGTACATGTCTTCATATTGTACTGTAAATTAGATATGCAGTCTTGGATCTATAGCCTCATTTGGTTCAGCTGTGCTCTGGAATATCCTTCCATACGGCTTCCCATGTGAGAAAGTAGGCGGGGACTTGATCCCATATACTGAAGGACAGACATCCGGACATGAAAGTTATGTCCTCCCCATAATGATAGATCTGTGTTCTCTGTTGTTCATCGTGTTACACTGCTGCAGTCATCACACTTGGGTTATCCTGCTGTCAGGCCGCAGTCGGCCAGAGTTCCAAAGTCTGGGTTCGGCGTCGGTTGCTGTTGTTTCTTCCCTGATGTCAGTGCGCCAGGGGTATATAAGAGGCATCTGATGCCATTTTCTTCAGTTTTTCTTGCCGCCTGGTGCCCAAAGCAGAAGCAGTTCGCAAGTGCCGGTCGGCCGACTCCTGAGATTTTCAGACCGAAGTCTTCAAAAACGCTAAGTAACCAGTTGGGGAAAGTACAGTTGTGTACACTTACCATAAATGTAGATGTTCGAGTGTCTTCACTGTTGCAGTCATCACTGTAGGGTTCTTCCTGCCGGCAGGCAGCCCTCGGTCGGCCAGAATCCCAAAGTCTGGGTCCGGCGTCGGCTGTTCAGTCATGCTCCTTGACGTCAGAGCACCAGGAGTACAAAGCTGCCAGCCGACGCCATGTTCTCCAGTTTTTCTTGCCCCAGATGTCAGGTGCCCAAAAGTGAAGGCTAATAGTAAAACAAAAATGTAACACACAGCAAACCCCATACCCTGTAGCAGATACACCTCAGAAGAAGGTTGAAGTAGGAAACCACACTAATGAAAGTGTAAGAAGGGACAGGAAGGTGGGTAACCCAGACTGCAACAGTGAAGACACTCGAACATCTACATTTATGGTAAGTGTACACAACTGTACTATGTTCATCGTGTTTCACTGTTGCAGTCATCACTGTAGGGTTGAATCCCAAAGCTGAGATAAAGGGTGGTGGTTATAGAGTAGAAGGGGCGGCTAGAAGGCCCCTGCAAGACTGCAGAAGCAAAGCCTGCCCTAGACTTAGAGTAAAGAGGGAGATTATAGTGCTTAGAGAAAGTATGCACTGAACTCCAAGTTGCAGCTTCCAAAATATCTTTGGTAGGTACTCCCCTGTGAAAGGCAGCTGAAGTAGCAGCAGCTCTGGTAGAGTGGGTCCTAATTTTTCCTGGGATTTGCTTTCCATGATGAGAGTAACAAAATCTGATTCCATGAGCAATCCATTTAGAAATGGTCTGTTTTGAAATAGCTTTGCCTTGGAATTTGTTGCATAAGAAACAAACAGTTGCTCTGTTTTCCTGATATCCTTGGTTCTGTCCAGATAAAAACGAAGTTGCCTGTGCACATCCAAGGAATGCAAGATCCTTTCCCCCTTGTTTTGTGGATTTGTGAAAAAAGTGGGCAGACGAATAGTTTGATTTAAAGCCACTTTGGAAACCACTTTAGGCATGAAAGTAGGATTAGTCCTTAAAGACACCCTGTCTTGATGAAAAATAATATAAGGTTCCACAGCCATGAGTGCTTGTAACTCTGAGACTCTCCTGGCTGAAGTCAAAGCCAGTAGGATAGCTGTCTTCCATGATAAATACTTAATATCAGATGTGGCAGCAGGCTCAAAAGGAGGCAGCGTGAGTTTTTCCATAACATAGTTGGTCCCAGGCCGGTATGGGTGGTGTCCTAGGGGGCCTTAAATTCTTTGCTCCTCTGAGATATTGTTTCAGAAGTGGATGTGAAAAGATTGGAGGATCTGTATTGTAATGTGCAGAGATAGCTGAGGCATGTATTTTTTATGGAGGAGAAGGATAAACCCTTATGTAGCATGTCTGTCAGGTAATGTAAAATTAAAGGGATATTGGGAATGAGAGGATCTGAATCCTGAGCATGCATCCAGGTGCAAAATCTCTTCCATTTACCTGCATAATATTTTCTAGTGCTAGGCCGTTTGGCTTCTAAGATGACATCCATGACCTGTTTGGAAAGGGTAGGATTAATCATAGACCCTGAATACGCCAGGTTGAGAGTTTTGATATGAGAGGGCAGAACCTGGCCCTGGTGTTGGGACAAAAGGTTTGGAATCTGAGGTAGAATCCAAGGAGGGTCCTGGGATAGATTCATCAGTGTTGAGTACCAAAATTGACGAGGCCAATTTGGGGCCAGTAAATTCATCTTGGGTTTGTCCTGCTTGATCTTTAATAACACCCGTGGAAGAAGAGGTAGTGGAGGAAAGGCATACCGCGAGAGGTTCCTCCAACTGAGTGAGAGAGCGTCCACTTTCCATGCTAGTTTGTGAAATGTCCTTGTGCAAAAAATCTGTAACTGGTGGTTGAGGGGGGATGCAAAAAGATCTTTGTCCGGGCAGCCCCAGGTTTCTGTAATCATCTTGAATATTTGGGTGTCTAGCGTCCACTTGTGTGGGTCTGACAGGTTCCTGCTCAGGCTGTCTGCCAGAATATTTTGTTTTCCTGGCAGGAACTGAGCTTGTAGATCCACTTTGCAAGCTAGAGCTAGAGCTGTGTTCCAAAGAGTCATGGCTAGTCTGCAAAGGGGGTAGGAGTGTGGACCCCCTTGGTTGTTTATGTACCACATAACTGTGGTGTTGTCTGTCCGTATCAGTAGTTGTCCTGGCTGTAGAAGATCCCTGAAGGCCAAGAGGGCATTCTGTACAGCTAACATTTCTTTTTAAGTTGATATGTAGGTGCTTCTGATCCTCTGTCCAAAAACCTTGCAGGCCTTTCCCCTGGAAGTGGGCTCCCCATGCGTAATCCGAGGTGTCCGTGGTTAACACTTGACTGGCTGGAGGCAGACTGAAGGCTTTCCCTTTGTTGTGAAGACATGCCATGGTCCACCAATGGAATTCCTTTTGTAGGCAAGGCAAGACAGCAATCTGTGTCTCTAGACTGTGGCAATGCTGGGACCATACACTTTTTAGGTACCATTGTATTTTTTTTCTCATGTGTAATCTTGCATATGGTATGAGAAGGATGCAGGAGGTCATGTAACCCAAAGCCTGCAGGAATTTCCTTGCAGTTAGCTGAGATATTAACGCCAAGGTTTTGAAAGTTGAAGCCAGCTGTAGTTATTTTTCGGATGTCAGGGATGCCATCTGGGTTGTTGTGTTTAGTAGAGCACCCAGAAAAGTTATTTGTTGTGTGGGTGTCAAATTTGACTTTTTTATGTTCACAGTGAATCCCAGGTACTTGAGTAGATTTTGAACAACATCCAGGTGCTGGAGTAAGACATCCTTGCTGTCTGCTTGAATAAGGCAGTCGTCCAGATAAGGGTAAATTTTGAATTCCCTTGAGTCTGCAATAAGCTACTACTGGTGCCAGGCACTTGGTGAAGACCCTGGGCACAGTAGACAAGCCAAAGGGCAGCGCAGAGAATTGGTAATGTTTCGAGCCGGCCTTGAACCTGAGGTATTTTCTGCACTCCTATCTGATAGGGATGTGTAGGTAGGCCTCCTTTAAATCCAATGTCACCATCCATGCATTTTTGCTCAACATTGGCAGGAGCTGCTGCAGAGTAAGCATCTTGAACTTTATCTCCAGGAATGTATTTAAGACTGACAGATCCAGGATGGGCCTCCATGAATTTTGTTTTCTGGGAACTAGAAAGAGTCTTGAGTAAAAGCCTTGCCCTGTCTCTGATTGTGGAACCAGTTCTATGGCCCTCATAGCCATGAGGGATCCCACCTGGATTAATGCCTCTGTCCATTGGTGTTTTGGTAGGTCTGGCCATCCGTTTGGTTTTGGTAAGGTATGAAAGTGGAATTTGTAACCTCTTGAAACTACATCCAGTACCCACTTGTCTTGGGTTATGTAAGTCCAATTATGTTGAAAAAGAGAGTTTTCCTCCTAGAGGGGCTCCCAGGAGAGAGAAGTTCCTGGAGCCATGCAGGGGGAGTCATTGAGCCTGTTTTCTGTAAGATTGAGGTTTGTCCTCTCCACCCCTGGGGGTGGAAGCACTCCACTGTCTAGGTCTGTAAGAGGTCTGTGCTTGGGTCCTCCCTCTGGAGCGCCTATATCTACCCCTCTGAGGCCTGTCCGAGCTGGGAAAGGACCAATTTTTTTGTTGGCCAATTTCTGCTAAATCTTGGGGGCTGAACTTGTAAGAAATCCTTAACCGTTTGCATGGATTTCACCTTATCCTCCATTTTCTTTATCACCTCTTCAGCCTTAGACCCAAACAAAACATTATGCTGAACAGGAGCATCCAGTAACTTTGCTTTCAATTGGTCAGGTAAGATGTGAGAGTGTTCGATCTCGCCGTTTGTTCTTACACATGGGTTCGGAGCCGATCCTCGGCTCCGTGTCGGCCGCTTGCAAGCTCTGCATCGAGAAGAAGCTCGAGACAACCTAATACCCACAATCCCCCTCTGCCTTTACCTCAGATCTAGTTTGCCGCTGCAGCGTTCGCATCACTGGGTCGAGCTCGAGCACCTAAGATAAGATTAAGAATTTATTCTTGTGTTTTTTCTTAGTAATTTTATTATAAAAAGTTGGTTA
This sequence comes from Protopterus annectens, assembly GCF_019279795.1. Lineage (NCBI taxonomy): Eukaryota > Metazoa > Chordata > Ceratodontiformes > Protopteridae > Protopterus > Protopterus annectens. The sequence goes on from NC_056734.1 coordinate 272,937,111, forward strand.
GTGACATTGTGTGTGTGTGGTAAGGTTGAGGGATTCTCGGTTCCGTTAAGTTTATTTAAAACTTATTAGAGTTCTCCTCGGGGCCTACCACCCCTTACTTGGATTTGACTACCGGATTGACTTCCTTACTGGATTCGACATTTCACCAGACTTGACTTCTTTACTGGACTTTACTTTTCAGTTTCTATTTAGAGTGAGATGTCTGAAAAGGCTAAATTGGGTTTTAAGCGTTGCCAATGTGGGCAAAAGATGTCAGTTACTGACAATCATAGTTCCTGCGTCTGCTGTCTTGGCCCTCTCCATCTGCAAGAAGACTGCTCTATTTGTCATTCTTTCAGTGGGAGGGTCATGACAGATAGGCGCAGGAAACTCATGGATAGGGGTTTGTTAAAACCTACCTTTCAAGAGGCTCTGGATGCTTCAGACCAGGCATCCAAATCCTCGAAGGAATCGAAGACGTCGGAGCCCAGGTCATCGGCTCCGAGCTCTTCAGCTAAAGTTAGATCGCCGGTTCCACAGACTTCAGGGCCGAGTGTTCAACTGTTGTCAGTTTCCGAGCCTCGAGTCTTGGAACCGGTGATGGAGCTCCCTCCCCCGACACTGTTGAGGTCGGCTCCGTCTTCGATTTCTTCGACCCGTTCTTCCAGGCCCCTCTCTGATATTGATGTAGACCGCGTGGTGCAGAAGTTAATGGAGAATACGGCCTTATCCAAACTCATCTCGGTCTCCTCTCAATTGGTGTCGAGACTTGAAGGCCTGCCACTGTCTCCATCTGTTCCTCCTCCGAGACCTGTCCAGTCTTCGGAGCCGGAAGAGGCTGAGCTGCTGATTGTGGAGCCCTCGGTGCCAGAACCGTCCTTTTCTCGGTCGGCTCCGTTCACCTCGACTCCGGATCCGGTACCGGAGTCTCGGAGCCGAAGATCCATCCTGGGTTCCAGGACCGAGAGTCGGACCGATGTTTCGGTTCCGACTCTCCCTCTCGGGGCCTCGGCTCGGATCGACTCGGTTCCGTCCTCGGAGTCGATGCCTTCGGTGCCTGTTCGGGGATTCTTCCCATTTCTTCGGAACCGGGAGATGCCTCGACTCGGGACCTGGGGGCTTTCGATCTCATGAGGAAGGTGTTGTCTACCCAGACAACCACATCAGCAGATACAGCTTCTCCTCCCCATAAAGGTCCGTTATCCTCCTCTGCACCCGCGGCTACAGCTAAGCGTCGAGCACCTGTGTCTCAGCCACCCCTGGAGGGTGCCCCCTCTTCCTCGGAGGCTTCTTCGGATGCTCCCCCCGAAGAAGTCCCTAGGAAAAGATTGTGTAAGAGGAGACACTTAGATTCTCCACAAGAATCTTTGACATCCGATACTGACTTGGATGAGTCAGAAGGGTCCCCAAAGTCACCTTCAGAAGATGTCTCCTTTTCTGACATCTTGGAGATCCTAAAGCAGAGAGGTGACTGGCAGTCCCTCCCCCCTTCTGAGGATGAGTCAGTCTTGCTGAAGGCATTTGGTGCTCGCCCTTCCTCCTCCTGGGTCACTCCGCCCTTCGATGAATTAATGGAGCTGATTGCTCTAAGGGCGTGGGAGGCTCCTGACACGGTGGAGCCAGTCCCTAGGAAGCCTAATAAATACATTACTGCACCCCAGGACAAGGCTTATTTGACAAAAGGAGTTCCAGTGGACGCTATGGTGGTGGCAGCGGCCACGAAAAAGGAGATGTCGGAATCTTCCTCATCTGTCCATCTGCCTAACAAAGATTCTAGGACTATGGACAGGTACGGGAAGCGCATTTTTAGTTCAGTGGCTTTTTCTATACGATCCCTGAACTATTTGACCCACTTTACACGTCTACAGAGGGATCTAATCAAAGAGTTGGGAGATACCCTCCAGGGTACTACAGATGCTGCTGTTTCAGAGAAAGTTACAGCACATCTCAATACCCTTACATCCATTGTTAACTCATCCATGAGGCTGATCTCATACGCAGCCGAAGGATCGAGTAGAGCAGCAGCTTCAGCGATTGCTCTTCGAAGACAATCCTGGATGCGCTTATGTTCATTTGCGGAAGCCTTCAAGTCTTCCTTTACTAACGCCCCATTTGATGGTGCCACTCTCTTTGGCCCAAAAGTAAAGGAGACCCTTACCCGGTGTAAACAGGAGGGAAAGACTCTGTCTGCTGTCGGAGTCCGTTTTTCCACCCCATCCAGACCGTACCCCAAAGGGCAACGCGGTGGGAAAATGTGGTTTCGAAAACCCCAAGGATCTTTCCCAGGCACGCAGGGTGATGCCCCCTCTAGAGGCAGAGGAGGGGGCAGAGGTGGAAGACGCCGCCCTGGCGGCAGAGGGGGTCCGCAAAACCAAGGTGACAGGGATACCCCCCCTGGAAAACCTTTCCAGCACTCCTGAGAGGAGGCCCGACTGTCCTGCTCTGGAGGCAGTCGGGGGTCGCTTAGCTTTATACCCTCAGGCCTGGCAAAACATATCTACAGACAACTGGGTAAAAAGCGTTGTTACCAGAGGTTACAGAATACCATTCCTATCCACCCCCATTCCAAAGACAAGACTCCCAGATGTGCCGCCCCATCTGCGAGATCCAGCAGCTATAGAAATTTCAAAGCTGCTAGAAAAAAGAGTCATCCAACCCGTCCCAGCGGACCAAATAGGATTCGGAACGTACTCAAGGTTCTTTTTAGTTCCAAAGAAGACAGGGGACTGGAGGCCGATTCTGGACCTAAGCTACCTCAACACCTTCGTCAAAGAAAAGTTCCGAATGGTCACGCTTCAATCGATCCTTCCATTCTTACAGAAGGACGACTGGATGTGCTCAATAGATCTGAAGGACGCATACTACCACATCAAAATGGCCAGGGCGTCCAGAGATCATTTGCGCTTCCGGCTGGGAGCCAGTCACTATCAGTTTCGAGCCCTGCCCTTTGGTCTGACCTCAGCCCCCAGGGTTTTCACCAAATGCATGGCAGTGGTAGCGTCTCATCTGAGACGCCTAGGATTCCAGGTGTTTCCGTATCTGGACGACTGGCTCCTTTCTGCCACCACCCGGCCAACTGATACAGGCCAGAGATTACACTCTACAACTTTGTGTTCACCTCGAATTTCCGTAAATTTCAAAAATCTTTACTACAGCCATCACAGCGTATCTTATTCATAGGAGCGAATTAGATACGCATCAGTTAATTCTAAGGCTTCCTCCAGAAAGGATAGCTTCACTTCAAACACACATATCTCTTCTTCTGTCATCCAGAAAATCCCCAGCAAAACTGGTACTAAAGGTTTTGGGCCTCATGGCAGCTTCTCTCATTGCGATATCATTGGGAAGACTGCACATGAGAGTTCTACAATGGCTACTGTTTGCACAATGGTCTTTCCAACATCTACCTCTGACACACGAAATTCTGATCACAAACACATGCAAGTCGCACCTAGTCTGGTGGCTTCAGACTTGCAACCTTTCCAGAGGAAGACCATTTGTGCTACCCACGCCGACAGCTACGGTGACCACGGACGCTTCCCTGATAGGGTGGGGGGGCATCTTTCAGGGACAGACAGTCCAAGGCGAATGGACCAATTTAGAGTACAATCTGCACATCAATGTTCTGGAGTTGAGGGCAGTGTTTCTAGCGTTGCAGCACTTTGCTCCCCTTCTTCCTCTAGGGACTATTGCAGTTCAGACGGACAACATGTCTGTAGTCTGGTACATAAACAAGCAGGGGAACCAAGTCCTATCAGCTATGCAGAGAGGCCATGAGAATTTGGCAATGGGCGGAGTCCACGGGTCGCTTTCTGATAGCAACGCACATCCCGGGGTCATCCAACGTCATAGCCGACAGGCTGAGCAGAGCAATCCTGTTGCCGCACGAGTGGTCCCTAAAACAGTCAGTTGCGAAGAAGATTTTTTGCAAGTGGGGCCAGCCTTCCTGCGATCTGTTTGCGTCTCCAATGAACGCCAAATGCAGGAGCTATTTTGCCCTATTACCCCCTCCAGGGGAAGTCCCCAGGGACGCACTGGTTCACGATTGGCCCCCGGGTCTCCTGTATGCTTTTCCTCCTTTTCCCCTGATTGCCAAGTTTCTGCAGAAAGCCAACAACCTGCAAAGGACGATCATCCTCATTGCCCCATTCTGGCCTCGTCAAATTTGGTTCCCCTTTCTTCTGACACACCGCATTCGGGGACCCTGGATCCTGGACCCAGAGCCAGATCTACTGACTCACTCGTCAGGGGCTCCCCACCCCTCGCTCTTGTCCCTCCATCTAGCAGCTTGGCTGCTCCGATTCCCTACTTAGCCAGGTCTGATCTCCTTTCACCTGCAGTTCAGAATATACTAGTGGCTTCTCATAAAGCTTCCACTACTAAGACCTACACTAGTAAATGGAAGCGCTTTGTGTTCTGGGCAAATACACAGCAATTGGACCCTGTCATAGCTCCTTTAAACAAAATCTTGGAGTTTTTAACAGAATTGTTCCACCAAGGTGCTTCTCCTGCCACTTGGCTGCCATCTCCAACTTTCATGTGGAAGAATGTGGGGCTGCTGTTATGGCCCACAGGCTTTGTAAGGCCTTTTTAAAAGGGTCTTTTCATATTAGACCACCAGTTAGATCTCCTACATCCCCTTGGAGTCTAAACCTCTTATTATCTAAATTGATGTTACCCCCATTTGAACCAGCCTCCTCTTGTCCATTGAAGTATTTGTCGTGGAAGACCCTCTTCTTGGTAGCCATTACATCCGCTAGGCGAGTATCTGAGCTTCAGGCTCTCTCCGTTAAACACCCTTATTTAATCTTTCACTCTGACAGAGTATCTCTTCGCACTAATTCATCCTTTCTTCCCAAAGTTTGCTCTATTAATAATATTAATCAATCCATTGAATTACCCACCTTTTTCAAGAATCACTCCAATAAAATGGAGTATATGTTACACAAGTTGGATGTCCACAGACAACTTAGATTTTACTTGGATAGAACAAAAGATCACAGAAAATCTGATCAACTTTTTGTAGCCTTTGCTGATAGCAGGAAAGGTGTAGCGGTTACTAAAAGAACTCTTTCTAAATGGTTAACTGATTGTATTATCTATGTTTATGATTCTTCAAATCAAGCTTTATCTGTCAAACCCAAAGGACATTCTACAAGATCAGTGTCTACATCCCTGGCTCATGCAGCTCGCCTACCATTAGACGCTATTTGTGCGGCTGCTACTTGGTCTAAACCACATACATTCATTTCTCATTACAAGGTAGACAGGGTTTCTAGGGACAGGGCAACCTTTGGTTCCACTGTGCTCAAGAACGTCCTCCCGTGAGTTCCTCAGGAACATGGAGCTAGGGACGCTACCCATGTGTAAGAACAAACGGCGAGATCGAACACTGTCACATATAGAAGTTATGTCCTTACCATAACGTTCCATGTGGAGTGTTCATCTCGCCTTTGTTCTTACATTCCCACCCTCCCACCCTCAGGAAGAACGTTCTTTTTGGTGCCTGGTCTGGGTTATTCTGCTTCTGCATTGCAGTTGTTGTATATATGATATACATGTATGTATATATATATGTATATATGATATACATGTATGTATATATATATATATATATATATATATATATATATATATATAGATAGAAGTATTTTTTGTGTCTATGTGAGTTGGCATGAATGTGTTCTCTCTCTGACTGCTGGTTTGCTTGCAAACTAGATCTGAGGTAAAGGCAGAGGAGGATTGTGGGTATTAGGTTGTCTCGAGCTTCTTCTCGATGCAGAGCTTGCAAGCGGCCGACACGGAGCCGAGGATCGGCTCCGAACCCATGTGTAAGAACAAAGGCGAGATGAACACTCCACATGGAACGTTATGGTAAGGACATAACTTCTATTTTTGTTCCTTTAACCAAGCATGCCTTCTAATGACTGTGCCAGTGGCAGCCGCCCTGCATGAAGCCTCCAAGGCATCAAAACCACAGTGTAAGCCATGCTTCCCCACTTGCTCAGTAGCATGCATCAAATCGTGTAATTCCTTATTATCTTCAAATGCAGAAATGGTACCTAGCTTCCGTTTCATAACGGACAACAGAAATTGCTGATATTTTAGCATATGAAATTGACAATTTAAAGCCCTAATGGATAAAGTAGCAGAAGTGTACACTTTTTTGCCCCATCTCTCCAAAGCTCTAGAATCCTTATCTGATGGAATAGGGTTTTTTGCGGAAGCGGCCTTAACACCCTTAGGGCCCTGAGAAATTGTTTCTGGATCAGCAGTAGGATTTTTGTAAAGGAACCGATGGGAGTCAGGGACCCTGTAATATCTGTCAGGCTTAGCAGGAGCTGGAGGAAAGGAGTTGGGAGTTAAATTAGCCTCAGAAAAGACATCCTCCACAATATCCAAAATAGGAGGAATAGCCAGGGGTCTGTGTTGGGGAAGAAGAAGGAAATCCCTAAGCCTTCTCTTAGATTCTGAGGACTCCTGTCCTTCCCAGTGAAAATGTTCCCTCATGTCATGCAAAGTTTCACCAAAAGAAAAATCCTCAGGGGGAGAAGCTGATGGAATGGATTCCTCCGCATCAGAATCCTCATAAGGAGGGAAAGTATAATCCTGTTCAGAGGAAGACACTGAAGAAATAGATGCCTGATCAGAGGATTCATAGTCCAGTTCTTGCCTTGACCTTGTGTCTGGAGGGGGATGTGAACCCCTAATCATGGTTAGTAAGTCCTCCGCCATTTTAAGTAGCCGTTTCTGAGATTTGGGTCCCAGATCAGAAGAGGCCTGGGCTGGAGTCTTTGATTTAGGAGTCTTCGCCTTTGTCTTTGGCTTTACCTTTATCAGAAGCTGTGTAGGCCTGAAAACCCCCTTGGAAGCTGGTACCTGCACAGCGGCTCCGGACTCCTCTGAGGGAGCATTGTCCGAAGGTCCTGTAGCTGGAGTACTCAAAGGCCTAGTTGGCTCCTCGTGGGAGTCCGTTTCGGCAGTCTGTTCTGAAATGGCCGACGACAGGGGCTGCGAAAGCACCTCACTGACGACGGCTGAACCTGCAGCTGGCTCTGCTAGTAAACCGTCGTCCGATTTGGACCTCGGAGGCCTGTCCTTATCCTTGCATTGTTTGTGAACTCAGGTAGTTGGAAGTGAGTCTGACATTTTATAATTAAATCGCCTGCCAAAGTAGTGAAAAGCAAAATCGTACCTTCGCTTAATAGTACGTTGGTTAAATCTAGCACAAAACCGACAACTAGCTACGTTGTGGTCAGGGCCTAAACAAGGAATACAGTAGGAGTGGAAATCCTTATGAGGTATTTGCTTCCCACAATAAATACAATTATTAACTTTTTCTGACATCGGACTGGAGCAAGAAAAAAGTTTCCCCAATGGGGTACTTAGCTTTGAGAAGAAGAAGTAAGTCTTCGGAATGAAGCACAGAAAAATATCAGGAGTCAGCCGACCGGCAATTGCAAACTGCTTCCACCACACGGCAAGAAAGACTGGAGAATATGGCGTCGGCTGGCAGCTTTGTACTCCTGGCGCTCTGACGTCAGGGAGCATGACTGAACAGCCGATGCCGGACCCAGACTTTGGGATTCTGGCCGACCGAGGGCTGCCTGCCGGCAGGAAGAACCCTACAGTGACGACTGCAACAGTGAAACATGATGATCATCCTTTTCTTGCCTCCGTCCGATTCAGAAAAAGTTAACAATTGCATTTCTTGTGGGAAGCAAATACCTCATAAGGACTTTCATTCTTATTGTATTCCTTGCCTAGGCCCAGACCACGACGTCGCAGGTTGTTGGTTTTGTGCTAGGTTTAACAAACAAACTATTAAATGTCGGTTTGATTTCACCCAACATTATTTTGGTAGGAAATTTAATTATACCATGCCGTCTGAGCAACTGATGACCGGAATGCATAAAAAACACAAAGATGAGGACAGGCAGCCGAGACCCAAGCCAGACTCCAAGGCCTCTGCTGGCCCAGTCGCCGGTTCTCCGGTTTTCAGTGAGGCGCCTACACAGCCCCTGACGACCGTTGATTTAGAACCCCAGGCGACATCCGATTCCCAAGCGGAGATTACTAGGCCTCCACAGTCTTTACCTTTAGGCCCTTCCGACTCCATGGCTGAAGGAGATTCCGGTGCAGTTGAAATGCCTTCAGTTGCAGAAGGTGTCTTCAGACCGACTACACTCACTATTAAATCATATGCAAAACTGAAACTCCTTTAAAAGCAAAGAAGACTGTACTGCAGTCTTCAGTACAAGGCCCCATGCCTAAAGCAGAGATGCTTAAGATGGCTGAAGACTTAATTACCCTAATCAGGGGTTCCCACCCCCCTTCTGATAAAAGGCCTAGACAGGAGGAGGAGGACTATGCTTCCTCTGACCAGGTTTCAATTTCCTCAGATTCTTCTGAGGAACAGGAATACACTTTTCTCCCTTATGAAGACTCTGATGCTGAAGAGTCTATTCCTTCAGCATCTCCCCCCGAAGACTTAGGAACATTTCCACTGGGAAGGCTAGAATTACACTGAATCTAAGAAAAGGCTCAGAGTTCCTTTTACTACCCCAGCACAGAACACTTGCTATTCCACCCGTGTTAGACATTGTGGATGATGTTTATTCAGAATCTAGCCTTAACCCAGATTCACTACCTCCTGCACCAGCCAAACCAGACAGATATTACAGAGTCCCTGACTCTCACAAATCCATATATAAAAGCATTGTTGCTGACCCAGAAACAATTTCCCAGGGTCCCAAAGGGGTTAAGGCCTCTATTGCTAAAAATCCTGTACCCTCTGAAAGGGATTCTAGAGCACTAGACAGATGGGGAAAGAAAGTATGTACCTCAGCTACTCTAGCTGTGAGGGCCTTAAATTGCCAGTTTCACATGCTGAAATATCAACAATATTTGATGTCTCATTTAAAACAAAAAATGATCACACATACAGAGCAGCCTGATTACAAGGAAATGCAAGATTTGTTGCATGCAGCTGAACAAGTGGGAAAACGTACTTTGCAATGTGGATTTGATTCATTGGAAGCTTCTTGTAGAGCAGCAGTGACAGGGTCTGTCATACGTAGGCATGCTTGGTTAAAAGAACAAACTTTACCTGATCATGTCAAAGCAAAGTTATTGGATGCACCTTTTTACAGCAGGATGTTTTATTTGGTGTAAAAGCAGAAGAAGTTTTAAAGAAAGTGGAGGATAAGGCAAAATCTATGCAGACGGTAAAGTATTTTTTACAGGTTCAACCCCCTCGTTTCAGCAGAAATTGGCAAACCAAAAACTGGTCCTTTTCCAGCTTCTGACAGGCCACAGAGGGGCAAATGCAGACGCCCAAGGGGCAGAGGTCAGTCACAAGGCTGGGTCCTAAATATTGTATCTCAAGGATACAGATTCCACTTTCACACTTTACCAAGGATAAAAGGAATGCCAAACCTGCCACCAAATCAATGGGCAGAGGCTCAAAAACAAATTACAGCTCTCATGGACATGAGAGCCATTCAACAGGTTCCTACACAGGAGCAAGGACAAAGATTTTACTCAAGACTCTTTCTAGTTCCCCGAAAGGACAAAGCCTGGAGACCCATTCTGGACCTCTCGATTCTAAACACATATCTGCAAGTACCCAAATTCAAGATGTTAACACTACAGCAACTTCTTCCCATGCTGGGCAGGAAGGCTTGGCTAGTAACGTTGGACCTCAAGGAGGCATACCTGCATGTCACTATCAGACAAAATTGCAGAAGATACCTCCGATTTGTAGCAGGTTCAACCCATTACCAATTCTCTGCACTGCCCTTTGGCTTATCTACTGCGCCCAGGGTCTTCACAAAATGCCTGGCACCAGTAATTGCATACTGCAGACAAAGAGGAATTCAAATATATCCATACCTGGACAACTGCCTTATTCAAGCAAAAAGCAAGGACATCCTTTTAAAGCATCTGGCATTTGTCAAAAACCTATTAAGTTGCCTAGGGTACACAGTAAACGAAAAGAAGTCAAAACTAGTGCCCTCACAAGACATAATATTCCTGGGTGCCAGCTTAAATACAACGGCCCAGATGGCTTATCTCACGCCAGACAAGCAAGGACAACTGACTCAATACTTCAAAATGATGGTAACAAAGACCCAACTCCCTGCAAGAAAAATTCTACAGGCCTTGGGATTCATGGCATCTTGCATAGTACTACCACCATATGCAAAACTGCATATGAGGAAATTACAATGGTACCTGAAAAGCGTATGGACTCGACACAGCCACAGCTTGGAAACAATAATACCACTCATTCCCTGCCTTCAGCAGGAGTTTCTATGGTGGGCTCAGGCATGTCACCTCAGCAAGGGTCAGCCTTTTACCTTACCCACAGCCAGGCAAACTATAACGACAGATGCATCGGATTATGCCTGGGGAGCACACATGGCAGGACAGTGTATTTAGGGCAAATGGTCTGCAGATCAAAGGCATCTACATATCAATCAAAAAGAGATGCTGGCTGTACAAAATGCCCTAACAGCTTTCAAGGACCTCCTACATCCAGGACCACTCCTAATAAAGATGGACAACACCACAGTGATGTGGTACATAAACAAGCAAGGGGGCACACATTTCTACCCCCTATGCAGGCAAGCAATGACCTTGTGGAACACAGCACTGACCTACAAGCTCAATTTCTGCCGGGAAAGAAATAAATTTGCAGACTATCTAAGCAGAAACATCATAGATCCTCACAAGTGGAAACTAGATCCACAAGTATTCGCAATGATAACTCAAAAATGGGGGAGCCCAGACATAGATCTGTTTGCCTCCCACCAAAACTACCAACTACGGAAATTTAGCACAAGGACATACCACACACTAGCTTGGAAAGTGGACGCCCTCTCATTCAATTGGAAAACATTAACAGTGTATGCCTTTCCTCCACTACCTCTTCTGGCAAAGGTGCTGCTGAAGCCAGATTAGAGAGGCCACAAATGATACTCATTGCTCCAGACTGGCCACGCCAACACTGGTATCCAATACTAAGGAACATGGCTCAAGGCCCACCATGGATTTTACCTCAAATTCCTTACCTGCTCACTCAGCAAAACAATCAGATTCTGCACAGCCAGCTCAAGACTTTAAATCTGGCTGCATGGCAAATTGCCTAAACAACCAGTCAACACTTCTCTCTAAAGCTGATGTCCTTCATGGATGCATCTGCAGTCATAACAAGTGGGTTGTCCTGTCGTCAGGCAGCCCTGCAGTCGGCCGGATTCCAAAGTCCGGGTCCGGCTAGGGCTGATGTCGCACTCCACCTGACGTCATCTCTGTTGGTCTTCGGGTATAAAAGCATCAGCCGACGCCATTTTCCTCAGTCTTTCTTGCCGCGTGGCGCCCGAAGCAGAAGCTGTTCGCAAGTGCCGGTCGGTCGGATCCAGAGATTACTTCTACCGAATACTACCAAGACTTCTAAAGCTAAGTACCCCGTTGGGGACTCTTTCTTGCCTCAGCCGATGTCAGAAAAAGTTAACAATTGTTTAACCTGTGGGAAACAAATACCTCATAAAGATTTCCACTCTTACTGTCTGCCTTGTTTAGGCCCAGCCCACGACGTAGCAGCCTGTTCGGCCTGTGGCTCTTTCAACCGGCGATTTAACGCTTAGGCGCCGGTCGGAGTTTGCAGAACAGTTTTTCGGTTCTGATTTTGCGTACATTATGCCGCCGGATCCTCCGACTACCCCCAAAACGCAAAGATAAAGACCGACATCATGGTCCGCGGTTTCGCCGAAACCACGGTAAAGCAAACCACGACTGTCTCGGTTTCGGCTGAAACCGAGAAAACTGCTCAAAGTACAGCTGAACCTATTCTTACAACTGAGGCCCCTGCTACAACTCTTGAATCGACCTCAGAAATTTTACCCACTACGGTGGTTGACTTATCAGACACCATCCCCTTGGATGTCTCTACCCCAGCACGTGGTGCTGCTAGGCCTCCAGCTGCTATGTCCATTAAGGCCTTCGCCAGGGCTAAAGCAGCCAAGACTACTAAATCAGTGCCTGTTAAACTCCCACATCCAGGCCCCCTTCTAGTTCTCAAATGCTTTCTTTGGCAGAAGATTTAATTTCTTTAATTAGAGGATCTCAATCTCACCCAGACAGGGCCTCTCAGCCCCCAGAGAAGAGACTTAGGGCAGAGCCCCCTGAGCCAGTGTCTTCTGATGATTCTGCTGCTGAATCAGACATAACTGACCAGCCTGAGGCTCCCTTCTCCAATTTTGAAGATTCTGATGCTGAAGAATCCATTCCAGCTGCTTCCCCACCAGAAGAATTCTCCTTTGGGGAAACCTTGCATGCCATGCGAGAACAGTTCCAATGGCAGCAACAGGATTTTTCAGACTCCAGAAAAAGACTTAGGACTTTTCTGCACCTCCCACAGCACAGGCCCTTAGCTATACCTCCTGTTCTCTCTGTGGTGGATGATGCTTTCAATGATGTTTGCTCCGCTCCAGATTCTTTACCCCCAGCCCCTGCCAAACCAGACAGATTTTACAGGGTGCCAGATACTCATCACCACCTTTACAAGGCCCCACTTGCAGACCCAGAAACTATATCCCAGGGTCCCAAGGCAGTAGCCGACCACAGCTAAAACCCTATTCCTTCTGAAAGGGAAGCAAGGTCACTAGACAGATGGGGTAAAAGGTCTACACTTCAGCTACTCTCTCAGCTAGAGCTTTAAACTGTCAATTTCACATGATACAATACCAAGAGTTTATGCTTGATCAGTTAACTAAAAACTAACCACTGATGAATCTCTTGATAAGAAATATGTATTAGAGATGGTAAATAACATACAACAGGTTAGCAACCATTCCTTAAAATGTGGCTATGATGCACTGGAGGCTTCATTTAGATCAGCCATGACAGGCACAGTGATAAGAAGGCATGCATGGCTAAAGGAACAAGCTTTACCGGATCATGTTAAAGCTAAGTTGCTGGATGCTCCTATGGACAAGACAAGTTTGTTTGGTACACCTGCCCAGCAGGTTATGAAGAAAATGGAAGAAAAGGCAAAATCTGTTCAAACTGTTAAAGATTTCTTGCAGGTTCAACCCCAAGGTTTAGCAGGAACTGGCCTGCCAAAATTGGTCCTTTCCTGACTCCACAAAATTTCAAAGGGGCAGGAATAGGCGTTCCAGAGGCAGAAACCAATCCAGAGGAGTTGCCTACAGAGGACGACAGTGGCAAGGTAACAACAGAGGCACAGACACAGCCACTGCCACTACATCAGCACAACCACAGTGACTTAATCCTAAATCCGCCTACCAGGAACAAATAGCAGCTCCTCTAGGCGGGAAGTTAACCTTATTTTCAAAGAACTGGCACTACATAACAAAAGACAAGTGGATTTTACAAACCATAGATCAAGGTTACCGGTTTCACTTCCACACTTTACCAGTCAAAAGAGGAATGCCAAATCTACCTCCAAATCAAAAAACAGAGGCTCTACGCCAGATAATGGAGTTGGCAAACATGAGAGCTGTGGAAAGAGTGCCAACAGCAGAACAAGGAAAGGCCTTCTACTCCAGACTATTCCTAGTTCCAAGAAAGGAAAAAGTTGGAGACCAATTCTCGACCTGTCCACCTTAAATACATACATCATTGTCCCAAAATTCAAAATGCTGACCCTACAGCAACTTCTTCCCATGCTGGGCAAGGAGTCTTGGCTGGTAACTCTAGATCTCAAGGAGGCATACCTGCACGTCCCCATTCGACCAATCTGCAGAAGATACCTCAGATTTCTTGCAGGATCAGAGCACTATCAATTCTCAGCATTGCCCTTTGGCTTATCTACTGCCCAGAGTATTCACAAAATGCCTGGCATCAGTAATCGCCCATTGCAGACTACAGGGAATTCAAATTTACCCATACCTGGACGACTGCCTGCTACAAGGGACAACAAAAGCAAGCTGACAACAGATTTACAAAGGGTCATTTACTTGCTACAAGGACTGGGATACACAGTCAATTTACAAAAGTCAAGGCTGATACCATCCCAAACAAGGACATTCTTGGGCGGAATTGGACACAGTACAACAAATGGCATTCCTGACTACAGAAAACAAAAGAACTTCCTCTTTACTTCTTGGCACTAACAAAACTGAACAAGTTAACAGCAAGAAAAGTTCTGCAGGCCTTGGGCTTCATGGCATCATGCATAATCTTGGTCCCATTTGCCAGACTACATATGAGGAAACTACAGTGGTACCTAAAGAATTTATGGTCCCAACACAGACACTGTCTAGAAACAGAAATCCCACTAATTCCATGCTTAAAACAGGAGTTCCTATGGTGGGCTCAGGCATGCCAGTCAAACCCAGGCCTACCCTTTCGCAGATGTCAACCAAGCCAGACCATCACAACAGACGCTTCAGACCTAGGATGGGGGACCCACATGCTGGACAAATGCGTGCAAGGATTGTGGACACAGGATCAACTTCACCTGCACATCAATCTAAAAGAAATGCTGGCAGTAAAACTGGCAATCCAAAAGTTCAAACCATTTCTCAAAGAGGGCCAGTTGATGATAAGGACAGACAACACCACAGTCATGTGGTACATCAACAAACAGGGAGGCACTCATTCATACCCCTATGCAGAATGACCTTGGAGCTGTGGACCCTGGCACTCAGCTACAACATTCAGTTACAGGCAATATTTGTACCGGGAAAGACAATACTCTAGCAGACATATTAAGCAGAACCACTGGATGCCCACGAATGGAAGCTGCACCGGACATCTTCAAGACCATCTCAAGAAATGGGGAATGCCACAGATAGACCTATTCGCATCACCTCTCAATCACCAGCTCAAAAAATTCTGCACAAGGACATTCCACCCACTAGCATGGAAAGTGGACTCACTCTCCTTCAACTGGAAAGGCCTAACAGCATATGCATTCCCACCTCTTCCTTTGATACACAAGGTACTACTAAAAATCAAGGAAGAACGTCCAAGGATAATCCTGATAGCTCCAAACTGGCCAAGACAACACTGGTACCCACTACTGAAGAGCATGTCTCGAACAATATGTGGCCAATACCCTGATGCCTTTGATGTTAACTCAGAACAACTACAGCATCATACATCCAAACCTAAAACGCTGCAACTGACTGCATGGAACATCACATAGCAGCAGCTAATCCAGAACTTTCCCAAAGAGTTAAAGACATTATTCTGGAAGCACGCAGACCTTCAACAAGAAGGAACTATGCTGGAAAATGGAAAAGGTTTGTCATTTGGAGTACGGAAAGAGGAAAAGATGTGTCAAACATAGATATGCCTAACATTCTGGAGTATCTGGCCGAACTTCTTCGTTCAGGCCTGTCCTACTCCTCCATCAAGATACATGCATCAGCTATTTCAGCAGAATACAGCTTTGATCCACCTGTTTTTTCGCACCCTTTGCTCAGGCAGTTCCTCAGAGGAATCAAGAATGTAAAACCTCCAAGGAAACCACCATTACCAGCTTGGGATTTAAACTTTGTGCTAGAAAAGTTGACACTATCACCCTTTGAACCAGCAGCAACAGCAGACCTACAACACCTGTCATGGAAAACTGCTTTCCTACTGGCAATTACTTCAGCAAGGAGGGTTTCAGAACTACAGGCCTGAATGGCAGTGCAACCCTTCCTAATCTTCCACCAAGATAGTGTCCATGAGGACTAATCCTACATTTATGCCCAAGGTGGTATCCAGAGTGTCTTTAAACCAGGCAATCCACCTACCTACCTTCTTTCCCAACCCACAAAACAGAGGGAAAGAATACTGCATACCTTGGATGTACATAGACAGCTACGCTACTACTTGGACAGAACAAAAATAGCAGAAAGACTGACCAACTTTTTGTAGCCTATGCAACAGGAAGGGAAGGAAAAGCTATTTCCAAACAGACAATCTCCAAATGGATAGGAAATTGCATACGATACTGTTACTCCTTCCATGGAAAACCAATTCCACAGAACATAAGACCTCATTCTACAAGGGCAACAGCCACTACCACAGCCTTCTTACGAGGAGTGGCAACCAAAGACATTATTGAGGCGGCTACTTGGACCTCCGTGCATACATTTGCCAAGCATTATAATTTGCCTCTATATTCCAGATCCCGAGCAGGGTTTGCCACTGCTGTACTGCAAGGGATCCTAAACACACCATAATCTACTTTTATCCTCCTCCCCTAGTTGGCTATGGTATTCTACCCACTTGTTATGACTGCAGATGCATCCATGAAGGACATAGTACAGTTTTGTACCTACCATAAATGTAGATGTCCGAACTGGATAGCATATGCAGTCAGGATTACCCTCCCTCCTTCCCCTCTGTGGTACTCCTAGGGTGTTTACCCTCCGAATAGCTAGCTGTTGGGGGGGGGGAGTCTTTTATGGTGTATTTGTTTGTATATATGTATATATATGCTTATTGCTGTGTTGACCTCTATCTATTTGGAAACATTGGCATCTATCCAAATTTTTAGCCTGCAAGAGGGCTACTGGCATCTGGGGCAAGAAACACTGAGGAAAATGGCGTCGGCTGATGCTTTTATACCCGAAGACCAACAGAGATGACGTCGGGTGGAGTGCGACATCAGCCGAAGCCGGACCCGGACTTTGGAATCCGGCCGACTGCAGGGCTGCCTGACGACAGGACAACCCACTTGTTATGACTGCAGATGCTATCCAGTTCGGACATCTACATTTATGGTAGGTACAAAACTGTACTTTATGGATGTCATTCTGGAGGCCAGGAGGCCCAGCACCAGGAAAGCCTATTCAGACAAATGGAAAAAGATTTTGCGCCTGGAACCAGGCTAAAAGCCAAAATCCCCTTGTCCCAAATATTCCTCAGATTCTACAATATTTAACTGAGATGTTGCACAAAGGACTTTCCTTTTCATCTATTAAGATCCACGCCTCAGCGATTTCAGCTCAATACAACACGGATCCTCCTATATTTTCACATCCATTACTAAGACAGTACCTCAGAGGGGCTAAGAACATAAGACCGCCCCGGAGAGCACCAACACCAACTTGGGATCTCAACTTTGTTTTGGAAAAACTTACACTACCGCCCTTTGAACCAGCTTTTACAGCTGACTTACAGTTTCTATCATGGAAAACTGCCCTGCTGCTAGCAATAACTTCAGCACGAAGAGTCTCAGAGCTACAGGCCCTAATGGCAGTGGAGCCTTTCATCATTTTTCATCAAGACAGAGTCGCTTTACGAACTAACCTTTCCTTTATGCCAAAGGTGGTATCCAGTGTGGCCCTAAACCAAACCATTCATTTGCCCACCTTTTATCCAAACCCCCAGAACAAAGGGGAAAGGCTCCTACACTCTTTGGACATTCACAGGCAATTACGTTACTACTTGGATAAAACTAAGGCTTTCAGAAAATCTGACCAGCTCTTTGTATCCTATGCTGCAAGATCACAAGGAAAAGCTCTCTCAAAACAGACCATTTCAAAATGGATAGGACATTGTATCCATTTCTGCTACACACACCATGGGAAACCTGTACCTGGTAACATTAGGCCCCATTCCACCAGGGCTACAGCAACATCAACAGCCTTTCTCAGAGGGGTACCAACCAAGGATATTTTGGAGGCTGCAACTTGGAGTTCAGTGCACACCTTCACCAAGCACCATCACCTACCTCTATACTTTAAAACCAGAGCTGGCTTTGCCACTGCAGTTCTGCAGGGCCTACTAGCTTCTCCAAACCCTGTTTAGTTCCACCGCCCATCCTTAGCTTTGGGATTTAACCCAAGTGTGATGACTGCAGCAGTGTAAGAAAATGAACATCGTACAGTTTTGTACCTACCATAATGTAGATGTTCGAGTGTTCACACTGCTGGGTTACCCTCCCTCCATCCCCTCTGACCTAACTGAACTTTTCTATACCTTTCTATCCTGCACATCCTTTGCGGTGTATTTGCTTGTAACTGAAGGTATTCCTTTTATTCCTTTTTTATGTTTTATTAGCAAAATGTATTGCCTACCTACTTGGGGGCACCTGACATCTGGGGCAAGAAAAACTGAAGAAAATGGCGTTGGATGCCTCTTTTATATACCCCTGGTGCACTGACGTCCGGGAAGAAGCGACAGCAACCGATGCCGGATCAAGACTTTGGAACTCTGGCCGACTGCGGGACCGCCTGATGGCAGGATAACCCAAGTGTGATGACTACAGCAGTGTGAACACTCTAACATCTACATTTATGGTAGGTACAAAACTGTACTTTTCTGTCCTTCAACTACCTTCCTATCATTCCCTGCCTTTTAATTAATTAATTTTATTTTTTGTATGTACAGTTTTTTTTCTTATGTTTACATTCCGAGGTGGTTCTAGCTAACCTTGTCCTGGCTCTTGTAGGTTGCATCTTTCTCTCTCACTCCAGTTTTTTCACCAGCCAGTGTTTAGCTAAGTTATTTGTCAACGCCTTTTTAATTTTAAATTCCCTTTAATTGGCAGACTGACTCTGTTAGGTAGCTCGCTTCTTACACAAGTGGTTATGGGTCCAAAGCTTAGAAGTGATAGGTTGAGGAAGGATAGAAATGGACAACACAGATTTGTTATGGTGAGTACATAACCATTTCGCTTAAGATTGGCAACACAGTCATAATCCTCTGTTATGCATCTCTTTGACAACAGAAATGTGCCTAACAAGCTTCTCCCTTTCCCATTTTTGAGGCATAGTAAGTACTCTTCATTTACTGCAGTACTTCATTGTAGGAAAACATCATACTCCTAAAATATTAAAACATTTCTTTTAATGGGTCTGGTGAACTCTTGTCCCTTGGTGAGA
Organism: Protopterus annectens; assembly: GCF_019279795.1. NCBI lineage: Eukaryota > Metazoa > Chordata > Ceratodontiformes > Protopteridae > Protopterus > Protopterus annectens. Next base: position 272,955,941 of record NC_056734.1, read on the forward strand.
TTTCCTCATGGAGGTGTCATGGTTTCAGTTTAGTGTTTTATTTTTGGCATTGGGAATATTTTTACTCTTTGAAGAAATGTATGTTTGTTACTTGGGGAAGTACCTGAGTTTTAAGCTACAGCGGAGGCTACAAGGGTGAATACAGTACATCTTGATGTTTAGAGAACTGATGAACTTGCGTGTTTTGGTTGATGGGAGAAAACAAGAGGACATGCAGACCTTTTATAGTCTGGAGATCATGATTAAACTTCAGACCTAGAAACTGTGAGGCTAGTACTTTTAAGTAGTTGAACCATGTTTTGTTGGAGAGGGTTCCCCTGCGCCCAAGTGTCAGGAGTGTGCAGTTAGAACTCATCTGATTGAAGGTTGCTGGAACAGGGCTCAGTTTTGAACTTTGTTAATTTGTTTGGATCAGTCTGTGCTCGTTTACTACATAACACTGCGTTTGTGCATCACTCATTGCTGCACAGTGGTGGGCACTGTTGGTGGCCGTTGATGTAAACCCTTTTGCCTGCAAATTTTCCCTTGGTACCCTGCTGGTGCTCCATCAGTGAGTTCTCTTGATTGTCCCTCACTGACTGGTGATGCAGTCATTTAAGCTCCTGAGATACCAACACGGATCCTACCCACTAGCCTTTGTATATTTTTGTCCACTTCTCCTGTCCTCAACTTTACCTGTTCCTCCTTGTCCTCTTACTGTTGTCTGACCACATCAACTTACCTAGCATTATGGACGGACAATTTCCCACAGTTTCTCTAGACAGCCTATTTGACATGGGCATTCCTGAAGCAATGTAGCAATTGGCTAATGTACACTGACAACCCACTTCTAGTCTACGTAAAATTATTAGGTGAGAGATGCATCCATATTAGGAACCTAGAATCCAGGCGCTCTCGCTTACCAGTCAGTTCACCTGATACTAAGCAAGTTGTCAGCATGCACACACCACCTCCTGCACCTACCAAACCAACAACACAGACCTACATATGTGGAGGTTCTTAGGAGAAGCTTACCTAAACATTAGAGACCTCCCAAACACAAACACAGGAATGCTTCACATAATACATTGTCTGCAAAACATAGTACACGCAATGTAATGTATCACACATCAGTGTCTCACCAGTGAAGCCCCTAAGGCATAACACAAAAACGTCTTGGTCATAGGCGACTCAGTTGTGAGAGAGACAATGTCCCTCTCACCAGGTTGGGTAAAGAAAAGGTCATGGTCAGCTGTCGGGTGCCGGGATCCACCACATCACACGTGCACTTGGGCCTCTCAGCAACAAGTATTGTTATGACTCCGTCATAATCCATGTTGGTCTGAACGACTTGAGGCGTACCTCTCTGGACTACATTAAAAGAGACATGACTGAGCTCTGGGATTGTGTGTCTCAGGCAGGTATGTCTCTAGCCTTAAGCAGCATTTTACCTTCGCCTAGGATGATACTGCAATGCAAACAGAAAATGATTGACTTCAACAATTGCCTTAGTTTCTGGTGTCATTCAAAGGGGATCCAGTATCTGCCAGCCTGAGATGACCTGGTCGACAGACTTTGATGCTTTGCCAGAGATGGTCTTCATCTGTCACCCCTGGGGATGTTCTTCATTCCACATTGCTGCAGTCCTAACCATTGGGTAGTCCGCTGTCCCAGTCGGCCCGAATACCAAAGTATATGGCTGACGTCGGTCAAGGCGCATTAGACTGACGTCAGTACGTCAGGGTACTAATGCGCATGACCGACGTCATATCCTCAGTCTTTTTTGCCGCATGGTCCGATGCAGAAGCAGTTTTGCGAGTGCAGGTTGGCGTTCTGAAATTTTCTGAAGTCGGAGTTTCAGACCGAATCAAAGTTGGCTAAGTACCCGTTAGGGAATATTTTGGTTTTTCTTGCCTCAGTATTTAACCGGATGTCAGAAAAAGTGAATAACTGTATTTCTTGTGGGAAACAGATACCTCATAGGGATTACCATACCTTGTGTATACCTTGTTTAGGGCCTGAGCACGACGTTGTTGGATGCCGCTCTTGTGCTAGATTTCACAAACGCACTATTAAGAGAAGGTTAGACTGTGCCAGGTTAGTTTTTGGGAAGCGTTGTAATTATAAAATGCCGTCGGATGCTCCGACGCCCGCTTCGTCCAAAAAACGCAAGGACAAAGCAGCAAAGTCTAGGGTGGAAGAACCGGCAGTCCCGGACGTCGGTTCTTTAGAAGGCTCTGTGGAGCCGGAGGTTTTACCAGGAGTTTCTTTAGAGTCTCAGGGAGAGACTTCACTGTTACAGGATGTGTCCTCTCAGGAGGTAGGCCAGCCTGAAGGGGCTTCTCAGGTGGCTGTTCTTCCCTCTCTTCCTAAGGTGGTTAGAGCCTCCCCTTCTGTTTCCAAGGCTTCTTTGAGAGGCAGGCCAGGTTTAACTTCAGTGGGGGTTTCTCCTAGCTCTTCAGGATCTTTGCCTAAGAAACATATGCTTAAAATGGCAGAGGATTTGATTACTATGATTAGAGGCTCTATGCCCCCTCCTGATAAGAGGCCCAGGGTGGAGCCTGAGTTTGAGAGTTTTGAGCATTGTTCGGAGGCTTCTGAGTCTTCGGCTGCAGACTTGCAGGAGTATCCTCCTTATTCTGATTCTGATGTGGATGATTCTACTCCGTCAGCTTCTCCTCCTGAGGATTTTTCTTTTTCAGAGACTCTACATTCCATGAGGGAGCATTTTAAATGGGAAGGCCAAGATTTCTCTGATTCCAGGAAGAGGCTTAGGGAATTCTTGTTTTTACCCCAGCATAGGCCTTTAGCTATACCTCCTGTTCTGAATGTGGTGGAAGATGTTTTTGCAGAGGCTTCCCTAAATCCTGATTCTTTGCCTCCTGCCCCAGTTAAACCTGATAGGTACTATAGGGTGCCCGAAGCTCACAAGTATCTTTTTAAGAGTCCTAGGGCAGACCCGGAAATTGTCTCTCAGGGGCCTAAAGGTGTTAAGGCTTCTGTTGTTAAAAATCCTGTTCCTCCTGATAAAGAGGCAAGGGCTTTGGATAGATGGGGAAAGAAAGTGTATACTTCTTCCACTTTAGCCATGAGGGCGTTGAATTGCCAGTTTCACATGTTAAAATATCAAAATTATCTCCTTTCACAATTGAAGTCTTAAGGTGGATGCTCTGGCGGAAGGTATTGAGTGTAAAGAGTTGCAGGATTTAGTTCATGTGTCTGAACAGGTGGGTAAGCATTCACTGCAATGTGGTTTTGATGCTGTGCAGGCCTCCTCGAGGGTGGCTGCCACTGGTTCTGTTCTTCGTAGGCACGCCTGGTTGAGGGATCAGAATTTAGCTGAGCATGTTAAGACAAGAATTTTGGATGCTCCTTTACAGTCTGACGTGTTGTTTGGTTCGCCTGTGGAAGCAGTTTTAAAGAAAATGGAGGACAAGGCTAAGTCTATGCAAACTGTTAAAGATTTTTGCAGGTGCAGCCTCCGAAGTTTAGTAGAAATTGGCCTACTAAGGGATGGACATATCCTGCTTATGATTCCCAGTCTAGGGGTAGGTCTAGACGTGGTAGGGGCAGAGCTCAAGGTTCTTTTAGGCCTAGAACAGGGAGTTCACCTGCTCAGACTTCTGGTGAGGGCAGGGGTCAGTCCTTTCGTAAACAGGCCCAATGACCTGCCTTTTCAGCTGCCAGTACATTCTCGCCTGGCAGCACCTTTGGGAGGAAGGCTGGCTCTTTTCAAAGAAAATTGGGATTTAATTACCCAAGACAGATGGGTTTTGGATATCATTCACCACGGTTACAGGTTTTATTTCCATACCTTGCCTCCTTTCAAAGGCATGCCAGACATTCCTCCTCTACAAAGAAAAGAGGCTCACAAGCAAATTTCTCTGTTACTCCAAATAGGGGCCATTCAGCCAGTCCCTGTGCCAGAAAGGGGCCTAGGATTTTATTCTCGTCTGTTCCTAGTACCAAAGAAGGGGGGCACGTGGAGACCAATTTTGGATTTATCTATCCTCAACACTTATCTGGACATTCCCAAGTTCAAAATGTTGACGTTACAACAGCTTTTACCTCTGCTGGGCAAAGATCACTGGATGGTAACTTTAGATCTCAAGGAGGCTTACCTTCATGTCCCTATCAGACTGAGTTGCAGGAAGTATCTACGTTTTCGAGCTGGAAATTCCCATCATCAGTTCTCTGCATTGCCCTTTGGCTTATCTACTGCACCCAGAGTATTCACAAAGGTTCTGGCTCCAGTGATAGCTTACTTCAGGCTAAAAGGAATTCAAATCTATCCTTACTTGGACGACTGCCTGATTCTGGCTCAAGACAAGGAAGACCTTTTACAGCATTTGGAATATGTGATAGCAGTGCTAAGATGCCTAGGGTATTCTGTGAACGAAATAAAGTCCAGTCTAGTACCCTCTCAAGACATGTGCTTTCTGGGTGTGAGACTGAATACAGCAGCCTAGATGGCCTTTTTAACCCCGGACAAACAAAAGAATCTTTCCATTTACTTCCATCAACTATCTCTTCAGTCCGGGCTGACTGCAAGGACAGTCCTTCAAGCCTTAGGGTTCATGGCATCTTGTATTCTGGTGCTTCCCAATGCCAAACTGCATATGAGGAAGCTGCAATGGTATCTCAAAAATGTATGGACACAGCACTGCCAGGATTTGGACACTGTCATTCAAATAATACCTTGCATTCAACAGGAATTTTTGTGGTGGGCTCAGGAATGTCACCTAAACAAGGGACTCTCTGTGACCCGACCAGAGGCGAGTCAGATTCTAACGACAGATGCCTCAGACATTGCTTGGGGAGCTCATCTAAATGGAAAAGTGGATACAAGACAAGTGGCCTGCCAGACTACAGCATCTACATATCAACATGAAGGAGATGTTAGCAGTCCAGTTTGCATTAATGGCTTTCAAGGAGTTACTTCTTCCAGGGCAGGTGCTGATTCTAACAGACAACACAACTGTCATGTGGTACATCAACAAACAAGGGGGAACACATTCTTACCCGTTGTGCAGGCAGGCAATGATTTTATGGGACACTGCGCTCAGCTTGCAACTAACTCTTCAGGCAAGGTTTCTGCCGGGAGCACAGAACTCCTTAGCAGATGTGTTAAGCAGACAAATCATGGATCCCCACGAGTGGAAACTGGATCTTCATGTATTTCAGAAATTGACAGTGTCATGGGGAACTCCAGACATAGATCTGTTCGCTTCTCCACTAAACCACCAGCTGCCAAAGTTTTGCACAAAGAGGTTTCATCACACAGCTTGGAAAGTGGATGCTCTTTCTTTCAGTTGGAAAAATCTTCATGTGTACGCCTTTCCACCTCTGCCTCTTCTCCCAAAGGTGCTCCTAAAGGTCAGACAAGACAAGCCAAGGATGATTTTAATAGCTCCAGATTGGCCTCGGCAACACTGGTACCCATTATTGAGGAGTCTGGTAAGGAAGCCTCCATGGCCTTTACCTTTGATTCCACACCTTTTGTCTCAGAGGGACGGTCACCTGCTCAATGTCAAGCTTCACTCTCTTCATCTAACAGCCTGGCATATTCTGTTTTGAAACACAGCAGGTCTCAACTTCCTCAACAAGTTTTAAATGTGATTATGGAAGCCAGAAGACCTAGTACAAGGAAAGTGTACGCAGAAAAATGGAAGAGATTTTTATTTTGGAGTGCAGCAAAGAATTTGGAGATTTCTGAGCCTAATTTGAGTGTGGCTCTTCAATATCTTACTGAGTTATTGGACAAAGGTTTGTCTTTCTCTTCCATTAAGATTCATGCTGCAGCAATTTCAGCTCACTATGATTGTGACCCACCATTGTTTTCGCATCCTTTGTTCAAGCAATTTCTTAGAGGGGCAAAGAATATAAGACCCCACGAGAGCTCCTACTCCTGCTTGGGATCTCAATTTTGTGTTGGAGAAACTTACTCTACAACCTTTTGAGCCTGCGGCTACTGCTGAATTGAAATACTTGTCATGGAAGACTGCTTTTTTGTTGGCCATTACTTCTGCAAGAAGGGTTTCTGAATTGCAGGCCCTTATGGCGGTAGAGCCTTTTTTGATTTTCCATAAGGATAGGGTATCATTACGTACTACTCCTTCCTTTATGCCTAAGGTGGTTTCTAGTGTGGCTTTAAACAAAACTATTCATTTGCCTACTTTCTATGCAGATCCCCAAAATAAGGGGGAAAAGATTTTGCACACTTTAGATGTACACAGGCAATTGCGTTATTATTTAAGCAGGACTAAGGATTTTAGGCAGTCTCAGCAGTTGTTTGTTTCTTTTGCTTTGAGTTCTCAGGGCAAGCCTGTGTCAAAACAAACTATTTCTAAGTGGATTGGGTTTTGCATTGCATTTTGTTATTCCCATCATGGCAAGGAAATTCCAGCTGGGATTAGGCCTCATTCCACTAGGGCTACTGCCACTTCAACAGCATTTCTAAGGGGTGGCAACTAAGGATATTTTGGAGGCAGCTACTTGGAGTTCAGTGCATACTTTCTCTAAGCATTATCACCTTCCTCTCTACTCTAAATCTAGGGCTGGTTTTGCCACAGCTATTTTGCAAGGCATGTTGACAGCTCCTGCTTCCTTATGATTTGCCAGCCTCCCTTACCTCTGCTTTGGGATTCTACCCAATGGTTAGGACTGCAGCAATGTGGAATGAAGAACATAGTACAGTTTTGTACCTACCATAAATGTAGATGTTCGAGGATCCACATTGCTGCAGTCCAATTTACCCTCCCTCCTTCCCCTCTGTGTTTAGGGGTGGTTGTGTAGGTGAGGTTATACTCTTGTAATTTTGTATATATTGTACATATTTTTGGTGCAGGAATGTTTGGTGTTTTTGGTTTTGGCCTTGTCTTTTTAGGGTCTTCTGACATCTGGGGCAAGAAAAGACTGAGGATATGACGTCGGTCATGCGCATTAGTACCCTGACGTACTGACGTCAGTCTAATGCGCCTTGACCGACGTCAGCCATATACTTTGGTATTCGGGCCGACTGGGACAACGGACTACCCAATGGTTAGGACTGCAGCAATGTGGATCCTCGAACATCCACATTTATGGTAGGTACAAAACTGTACTTTTTGGTTACTGGCTAAGGCTCTTGCCATCCCTGTAGTGCCTTTTTTAGACAGTGTCACAAGAACAAAATTTTTGATGTAAAAATACCCTCTAAAAACATCCTCAAGGTTGTGCTGCTAAGTGCTAGGAGTCTAAACCACAAACTGCACTCACTGGAAGTAGTCCTCACCCTTCAAGATGCTTACATTTGTGCAGCCACTGAGACCTGGATTAAGGCTGTGGAGAGTACCTCTGCTGTGCCAGGTTATATTTCCTTCCACATGTTCAGAGCACAAACTGAAGGCGTGAGAAGTAAAGGAGGGGGTTTGTCAGTATTCATTAAAGGTAAATACACCTCTAGATTGGTTAAACAGCACGATTCCCTTGAATTACTTCAGGTGCAATTGACTGTAGGCAAGACCCATTTTTCAGGTCATTGCCAGCTAAAGGACCCCCTCAATGAATCATGACATCCACTCAGCCTACTTGGATCTACTTGGGTCAATCCAGACACAACCAAATACCCTGTTTTTTGGTAACCTTAAATGTTCATCGTGTTACACTGCTGCAGTCATTACACTTGCGTTATCCTGCCGTCAGGCGGTCCCGTAGTCGGCCAGAGTTCCAAAGTCTTGGTCCGGCATCGGTTGCTGTCGCTTCTTCCCTGACGTCAGTGCGCCAGGGGTATACAAGATGCATCCGACGCCATTTTCTTCAGTCTTTCTTGCCGCACTGTGCCCGAAGCAGAAGCAGTTCGCAAGTGCCGGTCGGCCGATTCCTGAGATTTTCGAAGTCGAATTTCAGATCCGAAGTCTTCAATAAAGCTAAGTACCCCGTTGGGGAATCTTTTTTTTTTTTGCCTCAGACCGATGTCAGAAAAAGTTAATAATTGTATTTCTTGTGGGAAGCAAATACCTCATAAGGACTTCCACTCTTACTGTATTCCATGCCTAGGCCTTGATCACGACGTCACTAGTTGCCGGTTTTGTGCTAGATTTAACAAACTCACTATAAAAAGACGTTTAGATTTTGCTTTGCACTACTTTGGCTGAAGGTTCAGTTATACTATGCTGTCGAATCAGCCGACCGCAATACCGAAAAAACGCAAGGACAAGGATAAAGACCGGCTTCAGAGATCCAAAACCGATGACGAAACCTCTTCTAGGCCAGTCGCCGATTCTCAGTGAGGTGTTTTCGCAGCCCCTGACATCCGCTACCTCAGAGCCACAGGCTGCCTCCGACTCCCACGTGGAGACAACTAGGCCTCTGGAAACTCAAGGTATTGGGCCTACAGAAACTAATCCCTCAGATGGGTCCGGAGCTGCTGAGCAGGCATCGGCTTCTGAGGGTGTTTTCAGACCTTCACAACTTATCATTAAAACAACAGCCAAGACAAAAGTACCATTAAAGACAAAGAAACAAGTACAGCATTCTCCTGGACAGTCCTCCATGCCTAAGAAACAGATGCTCAAAATGGCCGAAGACCTCATTACTCTATTCTAATCAGGGTTTCCCATCCCCCTCCTGAGAAAAGGCCTAGGCAGGATACAGACTATGATTCCTCTGATCAGGTTTCCATTTCCTCTGATTCCTCTTTAGACCAGGGATACTCTCTACCCCTCTATAAGGACTCTGATGCTGAAGAATCTATCCCTTCAGCCTCTCCTCCTGAGGATTATTCTTTTTGGGAAACTTTACATACCATGAGGGAGCATTTCCATTGGGAAAGTCAGGATTACTCAGAATCCAAGAAAAGGCTCGGGGATTTCCTTTTATTGCCTCAACACAGGCCCCTGGCTATTCCGCCTGTACTAGATGATGTGGATGATGTGTTCTCTGAATCCAGCTTATCTCCTGATTCTTTGCCCGCTGCACCAGCCAAGCCAGATAGGTATCATAGAGTCCCTGACTCTCAAGTTTCTTTATAAAATCCAGAAACCATTTCCCAGGGTCCAAAAGGGGTTGAGACTTCCATTGCAAAAAATCCAGTACCCTCTGACAGAGATTCCAGAGCTCTGGATAGATGGGGTAAGAAAGTATACACTTCTGCAACTTTAGCAGGAAGAGCTTTAAATTGCCAGTTTCACATGCTTAAGTACCAACAGTATTTAATGGCTCAGTTAAAACAGAAAATGTTTGCAAGCTCAGAGACTCCTGATTGTAAAGAAATGCAGGATTTATTGCATGCAGTTGAGCAGGTGGGAAAACATACTCTGCAATTTGGTTTTGATTCTTTAGAGGTCTCTTGTAGAGCCGCAGTTACAGGTTCTGTGATTTGAAGACATGCTTGGTTAAAAGAACAGAGTTTACCTGACCATGTTAAGGCAAAATTATTGGATGCTCCTTTACAGCATGATACCTTGTTTGGTGTTAAGGCAGAAGAGGTGTTAAAGAAAATGGAGGATAAAGCTAAATCTATGCAAACAGTCAAGGATTTCTTACAGGTACAGCCACCTCGATTTAGCAGAAATTGGCCAACAAAGAATTGGTCCTTTCCAGTGTCAGACAGGCCGCAGAGAGGCAGATACAGACGCTCATGAGGCAGATCTCAACCCCAAGGCTCAAACAGACAACGACAGTGGGGCACCTCAACCCCAAAATGAGGTGAGGACAAGTCTCAACCTTACAGGAAACAGTCACAATGACTTTGCCCTTCGTACGCCAAGCACTTCCCTTTTGGAAGCCCCCCTTAGGGGGAAAACTAGCACTTTTTTCTCAAAACTGGCAAACAATCACCCAAGACAAATGGGTTCTGAATATTGTGTCTCGAGGTTACAGGTTCCACTTTCATACTTTACCAAGGCTAAAAGGAATGCCAGACCTGCCACAAAATCAATGGGCAGAGGCACAAAAGCAAATTTCAGCCCTCATGGACATGAGAGCTATTCAAAAAGTACCACAACAGGAACAAGGACAAGGATTTTACTCAAGACTCTTCCTGGTCCCCAGAAAGGACAAGGCCTCCAGGCCCATCCTAGACCTTTCAATTCTAAATAATTACCTGTATATTCCGAAATTCAAAATGTTAACATTACAGCAGCTTCTACCCATGCTGGGCAAGAAGGCTTGGCTTGTTACTCTGGACCTCAGAGGCATACCTGCATGTCCCTATCAGACAAAATTGCAGAAGATACCTCAGATTCAAAGCTGGTACAATGCACTACCAATTCTTTGCGCTGCCCTTTGGCTTATCTACTGCGCCCAGGGTCTTCACAAAGTGCCTTGCACCAGTAATTGCATTTTGCAGACAAAAAGGAATTCAAATATATCCATACCTGGACGATTGCCTCATTCAAGCAGAGACAAAGGACATTCTTCTACAGCATCTGGCATTTGTAAAAAGGTTGCTAATTTTTCTAGGGTACACAGTAAACGAAAAGAAGTCAAAACTAGTACCCTCACAAGAAATTACATTCCTGGGTGCCAGCTTAAATGCAACGACCCAGATGGCTTACCTCACGCCAGACAAACAAGTTCAACTAACTCAATATTTTCAGTTACTGGCACAAAAGTCCCATCTCCCTGTAAGGAAAATTCTGCAGGCCCTGGGATTCATGGCATTCTGCATACTACTAATACCATATGCAAGACTGCATATGAGGAAATTACAATGGTACCTAAAGAGTGTTTGGACTCAGCACTCTCACAGTTTAGAAGCAGTAATACCGATTGATACCCTGCCTACAACAGGAGTTTCGATGGTGGGCACAGGCATGTCACCTAAACAAGGGTCAGCCTTTTACCCTACCCACAGCCAGGCAGACTCTAACAACAGATGCCTCTGATTACACCTGGGGAGCACACATGGCAGGAAAATGCATTCAGGGCAAGTGGACCACAGACCAGATGCATCTTCACATCAATCAAAAAGAGATGTTGGCAGTTCAAAATGCCCTAACAGCTTTCAAGGACCTTCTGCATCCAGGACAATTATTACTAAAGACAGACAACACCACAGTAATGTGGTACATAAACAAGCAAGGGGGCACTCATTCTTATCCCCTATGCAGGGGGCACTCATTCTTATCCCCTATGCAGGCAAGTCCTGACCTTGTGGAACACAGCTCTAACGTATCAAGTACACCTGCAAGCACAATTCCTGCCAGGAAAGAAAAATACTCTGGCAGACGATCTAAGCAGAAATATCATGGACCCTCACGAATAGAAATTGAATCCACAGATCTTCACCATGGTAACACAGAAATGGGGATGCCCAGACATAGATCTGTTTGCCACCCCACTGAATTGCCAACTACAAAAATTCTGCACAAGGACTTATCACAAAGAAGCATGGAAAGTGGATGCTCTTCTGTTCAGCTGGAAAAACCTAAAAGTTTATGCTTTTCCACCACTGCCTCTCCTTTCAAAAGTACTCCTAAAAGCCAGACAAGAAAAACCACAAATGATCCTGATTGCTCCAGACTGGCCACGCCAGCACTGGTACCCTATCTTAAGGAACTTAGCTCAAGGCCCACCATGGAGTTTGCCTCAAATTCCACACCTTCTGACTCAGCAAAACAATCCGATCCTGCATGGTCAGCTCAAAACCCTAAACCTGGCTGCATGGCAGATTCAGTAGTCAAACAGGCAACACCTCTCTCTAAAGCTGTTATGGATGTCATTTTGGAGGCCAGGAGGCCTAGCACCAGGAAAGCTTACTCAGAAAAATGAAAGAGATTCTGTGCCTGGAACCAGGCTCAAAGCCTTGATCCTCTTGTTCCAAACATCCATCAGATTTTACAATACTTAACTGAGATGCTGGACAGAGGCCTATCCTTCTCGTCAATTAAGATCCACGTTTCTGCCATTTCAGCACATTACAACACAGATCCTCCTTTATTCCCTCATCCCTTGCTAAAGCAGTACCTCAGAGGGGCTAAAAATATAAGACCGCCCCGGCGAGCACCAACACCAACTTGGGACCTCAACTTCATTTTGGAAAAACTGACCCACCTTTTGAGCCAGCCAATACAGCCGATCTAAAATTTTTATCATAGAAAACGGCTCTGCTCCTGGCAGTAACTTCAGCACGAAGAGTCTCGGAGCTACAGGCATTAATGGCAGTGGAACCTTTTATAATTTTTCATCAGGACAGGGTTTCTTTAAGGACAAACCCTACCTTTTATGCCAAAGGTGGTATCTAGTGTGGCTCTTAACCAAACCATCCATTTGCCAACTTTCTATCCAAACCCCCAGAATAAAGGGGAGAAACTTCTGCATTCTTTGGACATACACAGGCAGCTACGCTTCTACTTGGACAAAACAAAAGCTTTTAGGAAAACTGAGCAACTGTTTGTAGTATATGCTGCAGGATCGCTGCAGGATCACAGGGCAAGGCTATCTCAAAGCAGACTATATCCAAATGGGTAGGACACTGTATTTGTTACTGCTACACACAGCATGGAAAATCAGTCCCAAATAACATTAGGCCACATTCCACCAGGGCAACAGCCTTTCTCAGAGAAGTACCTACCAAGGAAATTTTGGAGGCTGCAACTTGGAGTTCAGTGGACACCTTTACCAAGCATTACCACCTACCTTTTTACTTTAAATCCAGAGCAGGATTTGCCACTGCAGTTCTGCAGGGCCAAATAGCCAATCCTAACTCTTTATAGACCAGCCACCCAACCTTAGCTTTGAGATTCTACCCAAGTGTAATGACTGCAGCAGTATAACACGATGAACATAGTACAGTTTTGTACCTACCATAAATGTAGATGTTAGAGTGTTCACACTGCTGCAGTCCAGGTTACCCTCCCTCCATCCCCTCTGAACTAGCTGGACTTATCTACACCTTTCTATCATATACAACCTTTGTGGTGTATTTGCTTGTAACTGAAGATATTGCTTTTATTTTATGTGTATCTTTCTCATTAGCAATATGTATTGCCTACCTATTTGGGGGCACCTGACATCTGGGGCAAGAAAAACTGAAGAAAATGGCATCGGATGCATCTTATATACCCCTGGCGCACTGACGTCTGGGAAGAAGTGACCGCAACCGATGCTGGACCAAGACTTTGGAACTCTGGCCGACTACGGGACCGCCTGACGGCAGGATAACCCAAGTGTAATGACTGCAGCAGTGTGAACACTCTAACATCTACATTTATGGTAGGTACAAAACTGTACTTTACTCGTTCATAGACTGGGTGAGTTATACATGATGATCTTCGTGTTTCACTGTTGCAATAATCACACTTGGGTTATCTGCCTGCAGGTAGCCCCCAGTCAGCCCGAATACCAGAGACTTAGTATTTCTGTGTCAGATGCTGTCGCTCCAGGACTTACAACCAAACTTGATGCCTTGCAGGGATGGCGTGCACGGTCAAACCATAAGCCAAAAACACCAACGACCAGCAAAGAATGCGATACAAGACACCAGACATCCAAATTTCTAGTTATGCTTTATTCCACTGAAGAAGGCTGGATAGCCGAAACCGGTCTGGAGATATTCAATAAAGCAGTTTGAAACCGTTTATTCACAATTATTTATAATAGTCCTTAACCAATAGAAACAATGGTATAGCCCGACCTAGTGGATGGAGTGTTACAGTGCACATATTAGTTACATTTTAATAAATGAAAAACCAACAGTTCTGATAGACACACATAGTGTCTTATGTTGGGATGCCCACAAGAATGAATATATGATTATTGTCAAGTACAAATAGTAAATAGGTTAAACCTTGGTTGAAAAGTATAAAAAATCCAAGCATATCATATTGGTTTAAACTGTATATATCGTTCACCCTTACAAACATATTATATATGTAACCTCATTTAGTAAATGAAGAATATAGCTACATATTATATGATGTATATATTGTTGTAAATGGTATAAATATTTATGCCATAATACCAAAAACCTCTTCCACCTACATGAAGCTCTGAAGTCCAAGTAACAATTAATTCATGACATATATTAATTATAAATGTCTAACATATATTAGACTAAATAGATACTCCATGTTACTATGTACTGAGCTAATTATAACTTAGATGAGTAACATCTTGTAAACAATCATAACTGCAGCTAGAATATACAGTATAAAGAATTCGGGACCTAATGTACAAATAAATTGTACAATTCTCAATGCTCCTTAAAAATTCTGAAACCAATAAGAAATCCATTTTTTATCCCATATTAGACATATGGCCAGAGTCCATAATAAACCCCTTCTAAGTTACCATACATTATAAATATATCTTGACCACTACATCAATATGGATCAGTATGTTGATAATAGATTATAAATGGTCATTGAGGCCCGGCGGAAATAATCCTCCTAGGTTGGTAATCCAGTATTTTTCTTTATGATTTAAGATAGTGTGCCAACCTTTTCTTTATGATTTAAGATAGTGTGCCAACCTTGTTGGTTACTTCTATCCCCCGTAATTTTATCTATGACCATAAACATGAAATGAGCATTACCATGTTTAATGGTATGTCTATATAAGGCATTGGTTTCTTTTTTGTTCCTTGTATCACTTTTATGTTCTGTCATGCGAATCCTAAGTGATCGAGATGTCTGGCCCACGTAGAATGCCTTACATTGACACGTAGCTAAGTAAATAATCCATGTACTGATACAATTAGCAAACACCCTCAATTGATACACTCTATTTGTATTAGCACTAATGAATTCTTTCAAGTTACTAACCTGTGAACAGGAACTACAATGACCACATGGGAAGGTACCCTGTATTTTATCTCCGGTTATAGTAGTTTGTTGGTATGTTGCACCTCCACTTTCTTTATGTTTATAATGAGAAAAGAGACCTCCTAGAGTTTTGCCCCGTCTAAATGAAATTTGACACTTGGGACCCAAAAGTACTCTCAATTCCTCATGTGCCAACAGTATATTCCAATTGGAGTCTAATACATCTCTTACCAAGTGGTGGTTTCTTCCATACGTGGTCACAAATCTAATAGTGGACGACTCCTTGGTGGTAATTGAGCTTTTGTATTGTAACAAAGTGTTCCTATCCAAAGTGTTACACCATTCACTAGCTGTATGTATATCTGAATCTCTATAACCTCTGTCCTTAAATCTATGATACAGATCTTGTCTGGCATATTCAAAGTCTTTAACTGATGAACTAATGCGTTTAATATGCATAAATTGAGATTTTGGTATATTTCGAATGGTGTGGTTCGGATGCATACTGGATGCATGAAGTAAGGTATTGTATTGTGGGTATTTCCGGTATGTTTTTGTACTTAAGGTATGATCAGTATTTCGATACACTGTGACATCCAAAAAATCAGTGGTGTCATGATGAAACGTGACCGTGAACTCAATACCCCGTATGTTACCATTCAAATATTCAATGAACTCCTGTAAATATGCTTGGTCTGCCCACCACACCATCCAACAGTCGTCCAGATATCGTCGCCAGATGTCAATTTCCACCATATATAGATTGTGAAACATCATAAATCATGCACTCTTCAAAATAGGCCATAAATAAATCTGCATATATTGGAGCAAAAGAAGCCCCCATTGCCGTACCTTGTAGTTGCCAGAAATATTCTCCATGAAAATAGAAGACATTTTTATTTAGCACATGTTCTGCCATGCAGACTAATAAGGTATTGAATCCAGGTGGATAAAGGTCAGATCTTTCCAGCCAATATTGTAAGGCTTGTAATCCAGCCCAATGCGGTATGCTGGTGTATAATGATTTGACATCTAACGTACACATTAACCACCCTTGTTCCAATTGTGTATCCCCTATAATTTTTAGGAAGTGTGTTGTATCTTGTAATCTGGCTTTAACCTGAGTCAATAATGGCTTCAGATAATGTGTTTTAAAAAAGCTGATAAAGGTTCTGTTAATGACCCTATGCCAGATACAATGGGTCTACCAGGGGGTTTGGAAATAGACTTATGTATTTTGGGAAGAAGATAGAGTATTTGTTTCTGCGGGTCTTTAACTGTAAGGTGCTTAACAATATTTTTACTAATAATCCCGTATTCCTCAGTTTGATTCAAGAACATGTGTATTTCTTTTTTGAAAACAAAAGTAGGGTCAATGGACATCTGCATATAGCATCGAGTGTTTGACAATTGTCCCTTGCCCTCATTAAGGTAGTACCCCATATTCATGACTACAGCTGCACCTCCCTTGTCTGCAGGCAGATTAGCAATATTATGATTGTGCCTAAGTTCTTCCAAGGCAACCTTTTCCAATGTAGAAATATTTTGGCCCAGAATGCATGATTCTCTATGGTGAAAATGTAAGTGTCTTAATACAGATTGTTGGAATATAGAGACATATTTGTTCATCGGGGGTTGGAAATCAGATTTTAGAAATTTAAATTCCTGCGATCTTTGAGAGGTGTTTTCTGCAAAAAACAGTTTGAGATTAACATTTCTACAAAAAGACAGTACATCTTTAACAATGCTATATTCATCAGGAAAGAAACCAGGGATAAAACCAAGCCCTTTATTAAGTAGTGTTTGCTGTGCATCAGTGAGTTTACATCAGACAAATTCAGTACATTATGATAACCTGGTTCCGGTATTAATCCCTCCATGGAGTTTGATCTGATGCCCTTGTCTATGCTTGCGACCTCCCCGTTGCCTTTTCCTAAATCTAAAGGGTGCATAGCATTTGGCTTTTTGCTTTTGGGTGATTCGCGATAGTTACAGCTGTCATTATCTGTATAGGATGACTCTTCTCCTGACGTGCTGACAAAAGATTTGTCAGTGGATTTTAGGATGGATCTGGGTCGCTTCCTAGGTTTAGTGCCTGCTGTCCCTCGACCAGTATCATTAAATCTCACAGTTCTAAATGTATCAAACGGGCGACCCCTTTGATAATCAGTGTAGTCCCTGTTAAATTTGCGAATTTTTCTATCTTTGGTTTGTTTATCAAAAGTTGCCAGATCTTTTGAAAGCTTATTAACTGAAGTAGCATATATGGGCTGGGACTCGTACTGCTTACAGTCCTCACAAAAGGCTTTAACTTCAACTAAGTTGGACTCCACTATCCTTTTGTAATAGGAAGCAAGAATCTTTACAAACATCATGGATGACTGCTGTAGAGCTAGGTTCCATTCTCTAGTCAGCCTGTCCTCCGACCTGCTGACTATAGGTTGTAACCAAACTCTTAGTCCTCTTGGAGTGATTTCTTTATTGATATATGCCTTAAATAGTCTTAAGTGCCAAATATTGGCTCTCAAATTTTTTAAACCTTTATTAAGTTTACTAAAGGCTAAATCACATCCATTAGTGAGATCCAAATTGGAGCCATTTTTATTATTGCTTGGCATACCGTTTAATCCAAAAATACCAATGTCATGCCGATCAGCACATAATCCATGTAAAATCTGCTCCAAGTCCATCGTTATTGTAATATACTACAACGGTAATAAGCACTTCACCAAATATTAAACCCTCCAAGAAAATGAATACCAATTAGTGTCCCTATATAGAACGGGAACTACACAGAAAACAAAAGGGTCTGATAGAAACCCTCGAAATATATATCACTAGTGTTAGTATATTGGTCACAGAACAGCCATCCACTAATAAAATAACCATAAGGACCCAGATCTTTTATATATAAATAATACTGATAACTGAAGAATTTATATAGTTTCCTAAGGTTACCATAAATGGCCGCCTATAATTAAATCCTTAACTAGACCTGTCACTTCCTGAAAAAAATAGTAAAAATATGGATATCTATGTGGCTCTGTTGGTTAATTGCTTTACAAAAAAAACATATAGTACTGAAACACAAAAGACCATAAGGAATAATGCTGGTGTACTGGTTATAGCTCCAAATTATATTAGTGCTTTGATATATAGGTAGCTCTTAAGCTAGAGTCTATTCCTGTTTGCATTTGTTCAATATATATAAAATACAATGCCTACAAGCTTGTTACAAAAATTCTGAAGCCCTTGTCGCATATATTGTACTTTAAGCATTTGCTGCTATATATTGTCAAGTGGACTGTTAGAACAAATATTTTAACATGACAATATATAGATGCTGATATAAGAGCTAAAATAGTCAAAATCTTATGACTATCCTGACTAATGAAGCATTAAGTTTTAGTATATTAAGAGCCATAACATGCCTGAGTGCATACCCAGCCTATCCTTTATGTGTACATCAAATTCAAATTACAATATTCACTCACAATACTTCCTACTTGAATGTGAACAAATATGTTGTTGTCACAGTTTTATAACGTAAATATATTACTGATGTCTTAGTATATTAGATACTTGAGATGTATCTTAGATAAATTCTAACATGTCAGCCCATGCACAAAAGTATAAACAAGTGTATTAGACAAATTTTGTTTGTATTAATACAAAAACTTTTACACGTTGTTTAACCTTATGTCCTTAAACCGATACTGGCTGACCACATGTATATCCACATATGACTTTTTCTGTACTAATTGAAGTCCAACAAAACCCAATGCCAGTGAGTGACGATAGTCCCAAAACCAAAGAATTATACAATCTGAATAAATATTAATCACAGTACCCTGTTAATCGCAAACCATAAAATATAAATGCTGGATGTATCCAAACAAAGGACAACAGTTGTTTCGATATGGTTTCATTTGAAAATATCACCAATTATAGTCGACACCAACCAAATGACCTGATAAATATTCAAGGATGAAAAAAAGCCCCTGTCGCTATCTTGACATCTTGGAGTAGGCCCAAAATCCGCGAAAAAAGGGTTACTTGTACAATAGTCCCGTAGGCTTTCCCAAAATTCGAAAAGAACTGTTAAAAGTTTAAAGTTCAAGATCAAAACCATACAAAATGGTCAAAAACAAATCCACTGTTTCCGAGCAAGAAAAATATTTGCATATTAAGTTCTCCAATACCGAAAAATGCAATGTCTGTATCGCGAACCACCAGCAAAGCCACCGAGCAATAACCAAACTTGATGCCTTGCAGGGATGGCGTGCACGGTCAAACCATAAGCCAAAAACACCAACGACCAGCAAAAAATGTGATATAAGACACCAGACATCCAAATAAATTTCTAGTTATGCTTTATTGAATATCTCCAGACCAGTTTCGGCTACCCAGCTTTCTTCAGTGGAATAAAGAAGTTTGAAACACAGTTTATTCACAATTATTTATAATAGTCCTTAACCAATAGAAACAATGGTATAGCCCGACCTAGTGGATAGAGTGTTACAGTGCACATATTAGTTACATTTTAATAAATGAAAAACCAACAGTTCTGATACACATATAGTGTCTTATGTTGGGATGCCCACAAGAATGAATATATGATTATTGTCAAGTACAAATAGTAAATTTAAACCAATATGATATGCTTGGATTTTTTATACTTTTCAACCAAGGTTTAACCTATTTACTATTTGTACTTGACAATAATCATATATTCATTCTTGTGGGCATCCCAACATAAGACACTATATGTGTCTGTCAGAACTGTTGGTTTTTCATTTATTAAAATGTAATTTAATATGTGCACTGTAACACTCCATCCACTAGGTCGGGCTATACCATTGTTTCTATTGGTTAAGGACTATTATAAATAATTGTGAATAAACTGTGTTTCAAACTTTTTTATTCCACTGAAGAAGGCTGGATAGCAGAAACCGGTCTGAAGATATTCAATAAAGCATAACTAGAAATTTATTTGGATGTCTGGTGTCTTGTATCACATTTTTTGCTGGTCGTTTGTGTTTTTGGCTCCAGGACTTGCGTCAGGTTGTCAGGGGTTTAAAAACAGCAGCCGACACCATTACACCAGTCTTTCTTGCTGAGGAGCCCGAAGCAGAAGCAGTTAAGCAAGTGCCGGTCGGCTGCTACCTGAATTTTTGTTTACGAATTGAATAATCCTGAAGTCTTTTAAATCTAAGTACCCCATTGGGGATCCTTTTTTTCTTGCTCTAACCGATGACAGAAAAAATTAGCAATTGTCTTGCCTGTGGAAAGCAAATGCCTCTCGGAGATTTTCATTCTTACTGCGTCACCCGTTTAGGCCCAAACGACGTACCTCACTGTCGGTTTTGTGCCTTGTTTAACGCCTGAACTATTCGTCGTCGGGCTCTCTTTGTCGCTAAATTCTTTCACTGTCAATCTCCATATTCTGAAATGGCTTCGGTAAGCCATCCGACTACCGATATTCTGAAAAAAAAGTGGATAAAAACAGAAACAGACCACATAGGTCCAAAGCTACCGACGACGCTTCTGTTAAGCTAGTCGTCAGTCCGCTGGTACTCAGGCGCTTTCGCGGCCCCCTGATGCCCGCTTCAGTGGATTTGTATGCCTCTACCGAGACCCATTTGTATGCCACGAGACTCCTCTTCGATTGTGGAACCTGCAGATGTCTCTACCTTGGATGTGTCTGGAGCTGCTGTGCTTCTGAGGCAGTTCTTCGCTCAACAGATGTTGGACTCAAACAGACTTCTTTTTTTAACCAAAACTACTGAGTTTCTTAGGCCCAGAGTATGCATTACGTCTAGAAAACCGGCGACCAAAGCGCATGCACCTGCTCCCATGCCGCAAAAACAAATTCTTAGAATGGCAGAGGACATTATTACTCTGATTAGGGGAATTCTGCCTTTTCCCTGCTAAGAGAAAGAGAGACCAGTCCCCTACACCTTCTACAGACGAGTCCAATGACTCTGAGATTTCTGATTATGAAGACATGCCCTTATATGCTTATGAGGATTCAGATGCAGAGGAATCTATTCCCTCTGTCTCCCTTCCAGAGGAATTTCTTTTGGTGAAACCTTGTATACCTTAAGAGAGCATTTCCACTGGGAATGCCAAGTCTATCTTCTGTCCAAAAAGAGACTCAGTGAATTCCTAGAGTTGCCTCAGCACAGGCCTTTAGCAATACCCCCTGTCCTGGATGATGTTTTTATGGAATCCATTCTTACTCCTGACACTCTACCTCCTGCTCCTAGGAAACCAAACGTGTAGTACAGAGTACCTGAGACGCATACATTTCTTTTCAAGAATCCTACTGCTGACCCAGAGATCATTTCCCAGGGGCCTAAAGGTATCAAGGCTACTACAGCCAAGAATCCCACCCCTTCGGACAGGGATTCCAGAGCTTTGGAGAGATGAGGGATGAAGGTCTATACCTCTGCAACTCTTGCTATTGGGGAATTGAATTGTCAGTTTTGCATGCTGTAGTACCAGCAACATATTATGGAACTTATTAAACAAAAAGTGGCAACCTTTACAGACTGTGCAGAAAATAAACAAAAAGTGGCAACCTTTACAGACTGTGCAGAAAATAAAGAATTGCAGGAGGTTATGCACTCTGCAAGCCAAGTCAGCAAGCATTCTTTGCAGTGTAGCTGTGACACCCTAGAAGCATCTTGCCGGGCAGCAGTCACTGGATCTGTACTGAGAAGACATACTTGGCTCAAGGAGCAGACCTTGCCAGACCATGTCAAATCTAAGTTACTAGATGCTCCTTTAAACAAGGACAGTTTGTTTGGCACCAAAGCAAAAGAGGTTCTTAGAAAATGGAAGACAAAGCTACGTCTATGCAGACTGTTAAAGAATTCTTACAAGTGCAATCCCCTAGATTCAGTAGGCATTGCCCTTCCAAACACTGGTCCTTTCCAGGCCTTCTCAAACCAGACCCAAGGGAAACAGATCACCCAGACTACAGTCTCAGGGTATGCAGAGATTTAAGCAATGGAGTGCCCCCACCCCTAAAGCAGGGAGTGGTAATCCATCTACTTACGGAAAAAACTCACAATTAATTATTTCTTTACTCCACTCCCCAACCCTGCCCAATTGCTTGTGCCCCTAGAAGGAAAACTTGCCCTTCATGCAAAAAATTGGATGTCCATCACTCAGGACTAGTGGGTCCTCAACATTGTATCCCAGGGGTACAGATTTTATTTCCATTCACTGCCAACCCCAAGCTGTTTCCAAACCTTCCTCCAAACCAGTAGGCAGAGGCTCAAAGCCAAGTAGCTTCCCTGCTCAATATCAGAGCTATTCAGCTGGTTCCGGTAGAACAGAGGGGTCAAGGAGTCTACACTAGACTCTTCCTGGTACCCAGGAAAAAGGGCTCTTGGTGCCCAATTCTGGATCTTTCAATTCACAACAGCTTCCTGGTGGTACCAAAATTCAAAATGTTTACCCTGCAACAGCTTCTTCCTATGTTAGCCAAAGATGCCTGGTTAGTCACCGTAGACTTAAAAGAAGCCTCTCTGCACATCCCCATAAGGGAGTCATGCAGGAAGTATCTAAGATTCAGGGCAGGATCTATGCATTGTCAATTCTCTGCACTTCCCTTTGGCTTCTCTACTGCGCCCAGATTTTCACAAAATGCCTGGCTCCAGCCATTGCATACTGCAGGCAGAGAAATATCCAAATTTTCCTGTACTTGGATGACTGCCTGATTCAGGCGGACAGTCAGGAATTGCTGTTGCAGCATCTGACATTTTGTGAAACACTTCCTCACTTCCTTGGGGGTACACCATCAACAAATCAAAACTGGTACCCAGTCAAAAGATTGTATTCCTGGGAGCAAGCTTGGACACAACATCCCAGATGGCATTCCTCACTTCAGAAAAACAAGTCCGACAGCCTCCTTCAAACAAATGGCCACCAGAACCCAGCTATCCGCAAGAAAAATACTGCAGGCCCTAGGGTTCATGGCCTCGTGTATATTGCTAATTCCATATGCAAGACTGCATATGAGGAAACTTCAATGGTACTTAAAAAAAAACGTCTTTGGTGCCAACATTCTCAGGACCTGGAAACAAGTCATTCCTATCATACCCTATCTAAGGACAGAGTTCCTTTGGTGGGCAGAAGCATGCTACCACAACAAGGTACTGGCCTTTTATCAACCACACGCTGCCCAGACCCAGCCACAGGCGCATCAGACTATGCCTGGGGAGCACTCATGGGTGGCAAATGCATTCAGGGCCACTGGAGCCCAAGTCAAATTGATCTGCACATCAACCAAAAAGAGATGCTGGCTGTGCAGAACGCCCTGACAGCTTTCAGATCCCTACTTTTTCCAGGACAGCTGCTAATAAAAACAGACAACACCACAGTTATGTGGTACATCAACAAGCGGGGGGCAATCCACTCCTACCCACTCTTGCAGGTTAGCCATGGCCCTGTGGCACATGGCCTTGGACATGCAAGCTCAATTCCTGCCAGGCAAAACTCACTGGCAGACTACTTGAGCAGAAATCTCCTAGACCCACACGAGTAGCAATTGGAACCCAGCACCTTCAACCTTCTGATTCAGAAATGAGGGACCCCAGAGGTGGATCTCTTTGCCTCCCCCTACAACCACCAGCTCAGCAAATTCTGCACCAGGAATCCTCAATGCAGGGCCTGGAAAGTGGATGCCCTATCTTTTCAGTGGGTAAATCTCTCAATCTATGCCTTTCCCTCTCTGCCCCTTATCTCAAGAGTATTACTCAAGATGAGACAGGACAGACCAAGGGCAATTCTGATTGCCCTGGGGACTGGCCACGCCAGCACTGGTACCCACTCCTGCGCAGCCTGTCACCAGTGCCACCCTGGCACCTACACCAGAATCCAACTCTGCTCTCTCAGCAGGAGGGACAGATTTTGCATCCACATCTGCAAACCCTAAATCTTGCAGCCTGGCTTATTCCTTGAATTCTCCTCCAGCAACCCTAAGGAAGCAGGTGCTGGACGTCATTCTTGAAGCCAGAAGGCCCAGTACAAGAAAATCCTATGCAGCTTAGTGGAAAAGGTTCTGCTGCTGGATTCTATCTAAAAGAGAGGACACAACTCGGCCCTCCCTGCCTCTAATCCTGCATTATTTAGCAGATATACTTCACAAAGGCCTGTCCTTCCATTCCATTAAGATACATGCATCAACCATTTCGGCTCATTACAACACTGAGCCACCTCTCTTCTTGCACCCCCTTATCAAACAGTTCCTGAGAGGGGCAAACAACGTAAGGCCATCAAGGAGAGGACCTACCCCTGCTTTGGGACCGTAACGTTGTACTGGAAAAGCTCACATTTTCCCCCTTTGAACCTGCTGCGTCAGCAGAGTTAAAATTCCTCTCTTGGAAAACAGCCTTGCTTCTGGCCATCACTTCAGCTGGAAGAGTGTCTGAGCTACAAGCACTTATGGCTGTGGAACCCTTCATTATTTTCCATGCTGACAGGGTTTTCCTCAGGACTAACCCTTCCTTCCTTTTATGCCTAAAGTGGTGTCCAGTGTGGCTCTCAACCAATCCATCCATTTGCCAACTTTCTTCCCTAATCCTCAAAATAAAGGGGAAAGGATCCTTCACTCCTTAGACGTGCACAGACAGCTCAGATTCTACCATGATAGGACTAAGCCCTTCAGAAAATCTGACCAGTTACTAGTTAGCTTTGCAACAGGGGCAGAGAGGGCAAGGCCATTTCAAAACAAACAGTTTCCAAATGGATAGCATGCTGCATCCATTTCTGCTACAAGCCTCATGGGAAACCAACCCCTCAGGGGGTCAGAACACATTCCACTAGGGCAGCACCTACCTCTACTACAGCATTTCTCAGGGGAGTCCCTACCAGGGACATCCTGGAAGCTGCCACCTGGAGTTCAGTACACACCTTCACCAAACATTACCACCTGCCTATCTTTTCAAAATCCAGGGCAGGTTTTGCAACAGCAGTCCTGCAAGGCATGCTAGCCAGCCCTAACTCTTCTTGACTGCCTCCACCCTTCTTCAGCTTTGGGAATCCACCCAAGTGTGATGGCTGCAACAGTGAAACACGAAGAACATAGTACAGTTGTGTACACTTTGCATAAATGTATATGTTTGAGTGTATTCACTGTTGCAGTCCTGGATGTTCATCGTGCTATACTGCTGCAGTCATCACACTTGGGTTATCCTGTTGTCAGGCGGTCCCGCAGTCGGCCGAATCCCAAAGTCCTGGTCCGGCATCGGTTGTCGTCACCTCTTCCCTGACGTCAGTGCGACAGGGGTATAAAAGAGACAGCCGACGCCATTTTCTTCAGTCTTTCTTGCCGCGCGGTGCCCGAAGCAGAACCAGTTCGCAAGTGCCGGTCGGCCAGCTCCTGAAATTTTTGAATCGAGTTTCAGCCCGAAGTCTTCTCTAAAGCTAAGTACCCCATTGGGGATATTTTTCTTGCCTCAGACTGATGTGAGACAAAGTTAATAATTGTATTTCTTGTGGGAAGCAAATACCTCATAAGGATTTTCATTCTTATTGTATTCCTTGCCTAGGCCCAGACCACGACGTCTCTGGTTGTCGGTTTTGTGCTAGGTTCAACAAACATACAGTTAAGCGTCGGGCAGAATTCGCCCAGCATTATTTTGGCAGAAAATTTAACTATAGCATGCCGTCGGAGCAACCGACATCAGCAATGATTAAAAAACGCAAAGATAAGGACCGGCAGCCAAGACCAGATACCGAGGCCTCAGCAAGGCCTGAAGCCGGTTCTCCGGTTTTCAGCTAGGCGCCTTCGCAGCCCCTGACTACCGCAAATTCAGAAATTCTGACAGCCTCCCAAACCGAAGCAGTTGGGCGTCAGGAACCGGTTCCACCTCACTCCTCGGACGCCAGCCCCGACGGGGATCCGGAATTTTTGGATAGGCCTTCGGTCTCTGAAGGTGTTTTCAAACCGACAACTATCTCTGCCAAGCCTTATGCTAAACTCAAAGCCCCCTTGAAAGTTAGAAAAATGGGGCCACACACCACCCCACAGGCCCCTATGCCTAAAAAACAGATGCTTAGGATGGCTGAGGATTTAATTACCCTTATCAGGGGATCCCAACCCCCGCCTGACAAAAGGCCTAGACTGGAGGAAGATTATCCTTCCTCTGACCAAGCATCCATTTCCTCAGGCAACTCTGACGACCAGGATTACTCCTTCCCTCCTTATGAAGACTCAGATGCTGAAGAGTCCATTCCCTCTGTCTCCTCCCCTGAAGACTACTCTTTTGGGGAAACTTTACACACCATGAAGGAACACTTCCACTGGGAAGGCCAAGATTACTCCGACTCCAAGAAAAGACTCCGTGAGTTTCTTCTTCTTCCACAGCATAGACCCCTGGCAATTCCTTCAGTTTTAGACATTTTGGATGATGTTTTCTCTGATCTTCCACAGCATAGACCCCTGGCAATTCCTCCAGTTTTAGACATTTTGGATGATGTTTTCTCTGAATCCAGTTTAAACCCAGATTCCTTACCTCCAGCACCAGCTAAACCAGACAGATACTACCGAGTTCCTGATACTCATAAGTTTCTATACAAAAGCCCTACTGCAGACCCCGAGACCATTTCCCAGGGTCCCAAAGGGGTTAAGGCCTCTACTGCTAAGAATCCACTTCCTTCTGAAAGAGATTCCAGAGCATTAGAAAGATGGGGAAAGAAAGTGTATACATCTGCCACTTTGGCCATGAGGGCATTAAACTGCCAATTCCACATGCTAAAATACCAACAGTATTTGATTACACAGTTAAAGCAGAAACTGATCCCTCAGACAGATCAACTTGATTTTAAAGAGATGCAGGATTTGCTGCATGCAGCAGAACAGGTGGGAAAGCATACCTTACAGTGTGGTTTTGATTCATTGGAAGCCTCATGTAGAGCAGCTGTCACAGGGTCTGTAATACGTAGGCATGCTTGGCTTAAAGAACAAGCCTTACCAGAACATGTCAAAGCAAAGTTATTGGATGCTCCATTGCAGAAAGATGTGTTATTTGGTGTCAAAGCAGAGGAAGTTTTAAAGAAAATGGAAGAAAAGGCAAAATCTATGCAAACAGTTAAAGATTTTTTACATGTACAACCTCCTCGTTTCAGCAGAAACTGGCCATCAAAAAACTGGTCCTTTCCTGCATCAGACAGGCTCCAAAGAGGTAGGTACAGGCGCCCAAGGGCAGAGGCCAGCCACAAGGTTCTTTTAGGCCTAGGCAATGGCATACAACAACTCAGAGAGGTGGAGATGAAAGATCTCAACCCTTCAGGAAACAAACACAATGACTTCCCTCTTCGCCTGCCAAGCAAAATTGCCCTGGCAGCACCTTTGGGAGGAAAACTGGCTCTATTTCCACAAAATTGGCGCATCATAACAAAGGACAAATGGATTCTGGACATTATTACCCGAGGCTACAGATTTCATTTCCACACTTTACCACGGATGAGAGGCATGCCAAATCTGCCTCCAAACCAATGGGCAGAGGCTCAAACGCAAATTTCAGCTCTCATGGATATGAAAGCAATTCAAAAGGTACCTACAAAGGAGCAAGGTCAAGGTTTTTACTCAAGACTGTTTCTAGTCCCAAGAAAGGACAAAGCTTGGAGGCCCATCTTAGACCTCTCAATTCTGAACACATACCTGGAGGTACCCAAATTCAAAATGCTCACACTACAGCAGCTCCTTCCCATGCTGGGCAAGGAGTCTTGGCTGGTAACGTTGGACCTCAGAGGCATACCTGCATGTCCCTATCAGACAAGATTTCAGAAGATACCTTAGATTTTTGGCAGGTACAACACATTATCAATTCTCTGCATTGCCCTTTGGCTTATCTACTGCGCCCAGAGTATTTACGAAATGCCTGGCATCAGTAATTGCATATTGCAGACAATGAGGAATACAAATTTATCCATATCTGGACGACTGCCTGATCCAAGCGGACAGCAAGGATGTTCTATTACAGCATCTGGGTTTTGTAACACAGCTGCTCAGTTGCTTAGGGTACACAGTAAACAAAAAGAAGTCAAAACTAATACCCTTGCAACAGATAATATTCCTGGGTGCCAGCTTAAATACAACGGCCCAGATGGCTTACCTCACGCCAAACAAAAACAATTGACTCGATACTTCAAAAAGATAGCAACTTTTACCAAACTCACTGCAAAGAAAATCCTGCAGGCATTGGAGTTCATGGCATCATGCATTCAACTAATCCCATATGCAAAGCCGCATATGAGAAAATTACAATGGTACCTGAAAAGTGTATGGTCTCAACACCGGCACAGCCTCGAAACAAGTATACCTATCATTCCCTGCCTTCAAAAAGAGTTCCTGTGGTGGGCTCAAGCATGTCAAATAAACAAGGGTCTTCTTTTCGTCTTACCTCCAGCAAACCAAACCATGACAACAGATTCTTCAGACTACGCCTGGGGAGCACATATGACAGGACAGTGCATACAGGGCAAATGGTCTGCAAAACAGATGCATCTTCACATCAACTAAAAGGAGATGCTAGCTGTGCAAAATGCACTGACAGCCTTCAAGGACCTCTTGCATCCAGGACAACTTCTAATAAGGACAGACAACACCACAGTTATGTGGTACATAAACAAACAGGGAGAAACACACTCCTACCCTTTATGCAGACAGGCTATGACCTTATGGAACACAGCATTCACCTACCAAGTACAAATACAAGCACAATTCCTGCCAGGAAAGGAAAACATATTGGCAGACGAATTAAGCAGAAATATGGCAGACCCTCACGAGTGGAGACCACACCAACAAGTATATTCAATGATAACTCAAAGATGGGGATGTCCAGACGTAGATCTATTTGCCTCCCCCAACAATTGCCAATTACAAAACTTCTGCACAAGGAATTATCACTCCCTAGCGTGGAAAGTGGACGCTCTATCATTCAGTTGGACAACGCTGACAGTCTATGCCTTCCCCCCACTACCTCTATTGACCAAGGTATTATTGAAGGTGAGATCAGAGAGGCCACAAATGATCTCATTACTCCGGACTGGCCACGTCAGCAGTGGTACCCATTACTAAGGAACTTGACTCACAGCCCTCCATGGATCTTGCCTCGATTCCTACTACTGTTGACTCAGAAAAACTCTCAACCCCGTCACAGCCAGCTCAGAACTTTAAATTTAGCTGCATGGAGAATTCCTTAAATTATCAATCAACACTTCTCTCAAAGGACGTCCTGAATGTCATTTTGGAGGCCAGGAGGCCCAGCACCAGGAAGACCTACTCAGACAAATGGAAAAGATTTTGTGCATGGCACCAGGCTAAAGGTCAAAATCCCTGTATACCAAACATTCCTCACATACTGCAATACCTAACTGAGATGCTACACAAAGGCCTTTCCTTCTCCTCCATTAAGATCCGTGCTACAGCCATTTCAGCTCAATATAATACGGATCCTCCAATTTTCTCACACCCTTTACTTAGGCAGTTTCTCAGAGGGGCTAAGAATATAAGACCCCCCCAGAAAAACACCAACTTGGGACCTGAACTTCGTTTTAGAAAAGTTAACACTGCCTCCTTTCGAACCAGCCTTCTCAGCAGAACTACAATACTTGTCCTGGAAAACAGCCTTGTTACTGGCTATTACCTCAGCACGCAGGGTCTCGGAACTACAGGCACTTATGGCAGTGGAACCTTTCATCATTTTCCATCAGGACAGTCTCTCTTTACGAACTAACCCTACCTTCATGCCCAAGGTAGTATCCAGTGTGGCTTTGAATCGGACCATTCATTTACCCACCTTTTATCCTAATCCACAGAATAAAGGAGAGGCTCCTTCAATCTTTGGACATTCACAGACAGCTACGTTACTATTTAGATAAAACAAAGATTTTCAGAAAAACTGACCAACTCCTTGTATCATATGCTGCAGGTTCACAAGGAAAGGCTATTTCAAAACAGTCCATCTCCAAATGGATAGCACATTACATCCGCTTTTGCTACTCGCACCGTGGGAAGGCAGTGCCTGTCAATATTAGATCCCATTCTACCAGGGCTACTGCAATCTCAGCAGCCTTTCTCAGAGGGGTTCCAACCAAAGACATTCTGGAGGCAGCTACTTGGAGTTCAGTGCTCACCTTTACCAAGCACTACCACCTTCCATTATACTCAAAAACCAGAGCTGGTTTTGCCACTGCAGTTCTGCAGGGCATCCTAGCATCACCTAACCCAGTTTAGTACCAGCCACCCTTCCATAGCTTTGGGATTCTACCCAAGTGTGATGACTGCAGCAGTATAGCACGATGAACATAGTACAGTTTTGTACCTACCATAAATGTAGATGTTCGAGTGGTTATACTGCTGCAGTCCAGGTTACCCTCCCTCCATCCCCTCTACATACCAGGGTGTTAGTTACAACTCCATGTACATCAATCAATTGGATGCATGTCTATATGGTGTATTTGCTAACAGCTAGTACTATTGTTTATCTACTAAGCATAGCTATTGTATTGCCTTCCTAGTTGGGGGCACCTGACATCTGGGGCAAGAAAAACTGAAGAAAATGGCGTCTGCTGTCTTTTATACCCCTGTCGCACTGACGTCAGTGAAGAGGCGACGACAACCGACGCCAGACCAGGACTTTGGGATTCGGCCGACTGCGGGACTGCCTGACAACAGGATAACCCAAGTGTGATGACTGCAGCAGTATAACCACTCGAACATCTACATTTATGGCAGGTACAAAACTGTACTTTTCCCTCCCTCCAGCCCCCTGTTTTCTCTGTCTCTCTCTCTTCTCTGTGGCTATTACTCACCCCTTTCAGGGGTATTGGTACTGGTATTTACTTTTTACTGGTGGTGTTTTCCCCACCATAACTTAGCTCCCTATTTGGGGGGGGGGGGGCTTCTGACATTTGGGGCAAGAAAAACTGATGTAATGGCGTCGTCTGTCTGTTTTTATACCCCTGACGACCTGACGTCAGTCCTGGAGCGACAGCATCCGACGTAGAAATACATCTCTGGTATTTGGGCCGACTGAGGGCTATCTGCAGGCAGATCCAAGTGTGATGACTGTCACAGTGAATACACTCTAACATCTACATTTATGGTAAGTGTACATAACTGTACTTTCTGACTCACTTGCCCAAAGGTTCCTGGACTTCGTTAACTCCAATGCCCCGGACCAACTGTTTGGCACTCCCACAAGGGGCTCAAACATCCTGTACCTGATGCTAACCAGCATGGGAGACTGCTGCACCACCCCCAGTATGGGGCCATCTCTGATGAGATCTGACCACAAATCAGTCTTGCTGATGACTGCAAACTGGGAGTGATCATTGAAACCTCTAGTGATGTCAGTATCCTGCAAGAAGGTCTTGCGCAGACTAATGCCAAAGTCATGGTCTTAATGCATTTTTTTTTTCCATTGTTTATCATCTCCTTCGGCAAGGGTGATGTTCCTGCAAACTACCATATCAATAGCAATACCATAAGCACACAATCAGTGGTGAGAGATCTGAGCACACTGGTTGACAGCAACCTTAACTTCGGTCACCATGTCTCCACTATGGTAAGAAGGGCGATGTTCTTCGTCTTCCCTTGCTGCAGTCCTGACAATTGGGGTATAGTCCGCGTCTCAGTCGGCCCGAATACCAGAGTATAAGGCTGACGTCGGTCATGGCGCCTTAGACTGACGTCAGTACGTCAGGGTACTAATGCGCATGACCGACGTCATTTCCTCAGTCTTTTTTGCCGCATGGTCCGATGCAGAAGCAATTTTGCGAGTGCAGGTTGGCGTTCTGAGATTTTCCGAACCGGAGTTTCAGACCGAATTCAGAGTTGGCTAAGTAACCCCGTTGGAACATTTTGGTTTTTCTTGCCTCAGTATTTAACGGATGTCAGAAAAAGTGAATAACTGTATTTCTTGTGGGAAGCAGATACCGCATAGGGATTATCATACATTGTGTATACCTTGTTTAGGGCCTGAGCACGACGTTGTTGGTTGCCGCTCTTGTGCTAGATTTAACAAGCGCACTATTAAGAGGAGGCTTGATTGTGCTAGGTTAGTGTTTGGGAAGCGTTGCAATTATACTATGCCGTCGGATGCTCCGGCGCCTGCTTCATCTAAGAAGCGCAAGGACAAAACAGTGAAGTCTAGGGGTGAGGAACCGGCAGTCCCGGACGTCGGTCCTTTAGAAGGCTCAGGGGAGCCAGAGGTTTTGCCAGGAGTCTCTATGGAGTCCCAGGCAGATACTTTACTGTTACAGGATGTGCCCTCTCAGGAGGTAGGCCAGGCTGAGGGGGCTTCTCAGGTAGCTGTTCTTCCCTCTCTTCCCAAGGTAGTTAGGGCCTCTCCTTCTGTTGCCAAAGCTTCTTTTAGAGGAAGGCCAAGTTCAGCTTCTGTAGGGGCTTCTCCTAGCATTTCGGGCTCTGTGCCTAAGAAACATATGCTTAAAATGGCAGAAGATTTGATTACTCTGATTAGAGGTTCTATGCCCCCACCTGATAAGAGGCCTAGGGTGGAACAGGAGTTTGATAGTTTTGAACAGTGTTCACAGGCTTCAGAGTCTTCTGTGGAAGACTTGCAAGAGTTTCCTACTTATTCTGATTCTGATGTGGATGATTCCACTCCTTCTGCTTCTCCTCCTGAGGATTTCTCATTTTCAGAGACTCTTCACTCCATGAGGGAGCACTTTAAATGGGAAGGCCAAGATTACTCTGACTCCAGAAAACGGCTTAGGGAATTCTTGTTTTTGCCCCAGCATAGGCCCTTAGCTATTCCTCCTGTGTTGAATGTGGTGGAGGATGTTTTTGCAGAGGCTTCTTTGAACCCTGATTCCTTGCCTCCTGCTCCTGTTAAGCCTGATAGGTATTATAGGGTGCCCGAAGCTCATAAGTATTTGTTTAAGAGTCCCAGGGCGGACCCAGAAACTGTTTCTCAGGGGCCTAAAGGTGTTAAAGCTTCTGTGGTTAAAAATCCTGTACCCTCTGATAAAGAGGCAAGGGCTTTGGATAGGTGGGGTAAGAAAGTATATACTTCTTCCACTCTAGCCATGAGGGCGTTGAATTGTCAGTTTCATATGCTGAAATATCAGAATTATCTCCTTTCACAATTGAAATCTAAGGTGGATGCTTTGGCGGAAGGTATTGAGTGTAAAGAATTGCTGGATTTGGTTCATGTGTCTGAACAAGTGGGTAAGCATTCTTTGCAGTGTGGTTTTGATGCTGTTCAGGCCTCCTCGAGGGTGGCTGCTACTAGTTCTGTTCTTCGCAGACATGCATGGTTGAAGGATCAGAATTTAGCTGAGCATGTTAAGACCAGGATTTTGGATGCTCCTTTACAGTCTGATGTGTTGTTTGGACCGCCTGTGGAAGCAGTTTTAAAGAAAATGGAGGACAAAGCTAAGTCTATGCAGACTGTTAAAGATTTTTGCAGGTGCAGCCTCCAAGTTTAGTAGAAATTGGCCTGCTAAGGGGTGGACATATCCTGCTTATGGTTCCCAGTCTAGGGGTAGGTCTAGACGTGGTAGGGGCAGGGCTCAAGGTTCGTTTAGGCCTAGATCAGACAGTTCACCTGCTCAGACTTCTGGTGAGGGCAGGGGTCAGTCCTTTCGTAAGCAGAACCAATGACCTGCCTTTTCAGCTGCCAGTGGACTCTCGTCTGGCAGCTCCTTTGGGAGGAAGATTGTCTCTTTTCAAAGAAAATTGGGATTTAATCACTCAAGACAGATGGGTGCTGGATATCATTCATCACGGGTACAGATTTTATTTCCACACAATGCCCCTTTCAAAGGCATGCCAGATGTTCCTCCTCCACAAAGAAAAGAGGCTCACAAGCAAGTTTCTCAGTTACTCCAGATAGGGGCTATTCAGCCAGTCCCTGTATCAGAAAGGGGCTTCGGATTTTATTCTCGCCTGTTCCTAGTACCAAAGAAGGGGAACACGTGGAGACCAATTTTGGATTTATCTATCCTCAACACTTATCTGGACATTCCCAAGTTCAAGATGTTGACGTTACAGCAACTGTTACCTCTGCTGGGCAAGGATCACTGGATGGTAACTTTGGATCTCAAGGAAGCTTACCTTCATGTGCCCATAAGGCTAAGTTGCAGAAAGTATCTGCGGTTTCGAACTGGAGATTTTCATTATCAGTTCTCTGCATTGCCCTTTGGCTTATCTACTGCGCCCAGAGTATTCACAAAGGTTCTGGCTCCAGTGATAGCTTACTTCAGGCTTCAAGGCATTCAAATTTATCCTTACTTGGCCGACTGCCTGATTCTGGCTCAAGAAAAGGAACACCTTCTACACCATCTGGAATATGTCATAGCAGTGCTAAGATGCCTAGGGTATTCTGTGAACGAAATAAAGTCCAGTCTAGTACCCTCTCAAGACATGTGCTTTCTGGGTGTGAGACTGAATACAGCAGCCCAGATGGCCTTTTTAACCCCGGACAAACAAAAGAGTCTGTCACTTTACTTCCATCAACTATCTCATCAGTCCGTGCTGACTGCAAGGACAGTCCTTCAAGCATTAGGGTTCATGGCATCTTGTATTCTGGTGCTTCCCAATGCCAAACTGCATATGAGGAAGCTGCAATGGTATCTCAAAATGTATGGACACAGCACTGCCAAGATTTGGACACTGTCATTCAAATAATACCTTGCCTTCAAAAGGAATTCTTGTGGTGGGCTCAGGAATGTCACCTAAACAAGGGACTCTCTGTGACCCGGCCAGAGGCGAGTCAGATTTTAACGACAGATGCCTCGGACACTGCTTGGGGAGCTCATCTAAATGGAAAGTGGATACAAGACAAGTGGCCTGCCAGACTACAGCATCTACATATCAACATGAAGGAGATGTTAGCAGTCCAGTTTGCATTGATGGCGTTCAAGGAGTTACTTCTTCCAGGGCAGGTGTTGATTCTGACAGACAACACAACTGTCATGTGGTACATCAACAAGCAAGGGGGAACACATTCTTATCCTCTATGCAGGCAAGCAATGATTTTATGGGAGACTGCGTTAAGCCTGCAACTGACTCTTCAGGCAAGGTTTCTGCCAGGAGCACAGAACTCCTAGCAGATGTATTAAGCAGGCGAATCATGGATCCCCACGAGTGGAAACTGGATCTTCATGTATTTCGAAATTGACAGTGTCATGGGGAACTCCAGACATAGATCTGTTCGCTTCTCCACTAAACCACCAGCTGCCAAAGTATTGCACAAAGGGGTTTCATCACACAGCTTGGAAAGTGGATGCTCTGTCTTTCAGTTGGAAAAACCTTCATGTCTATGCCTTTCCACCTCTACCTCTTCTTCCAAAGGTATTACTAAAGGTCAGACAGGACAGGCCAAGGATGATTTTGATAGCTCCAGATTGGCCTCGGCAACACTGGTACCCACTTCTAAGGAGTCTTGTAAAGAAGCCTCCATGGCCTTTACCTCTGATTCCTCATCTGTTATCTCAGAAGGACGGTCATCTGCTCAATGTCAAGCTTCAATCTCTTCATCTCACAGCTTGGCATATTCTGTGTTGAAGCATGGTAGGTCTCAGCTTCCTCAACAAGTTTTAAATGTGATTATGGAAGCTAGAAGGCCTAGTACTAGGAGAGTGTACGCAGAAAAATGGAAGAGATTTTTATTTTGGAGTACAGCAAAGAATTTGGAGATTTCAGAGCCTAATTTGAGTGTGGCTCTTCAATATCTTACTGAATTATTGGACAAAGGTTTGTCCTTCTCTTCCATAAAGATTCATGCTGCAGCAATTTCAGCTCACTATGATTGTGACCCACCTTTGTTTTCGCATCCTTTGTTCAAGCAGTTTCTTAGAGGGGCAAAGAATATAAGACCGCCACGTAGAGCTCCTACTCCTGCTTGGGATCTCAATTTTGTGTTGGAAAAACTTACTCTACAACCTTTTGAGCCTGCAGCTACTGCTGAATTGAAATATTTGTCATGGAAGACTGCTTTTCTGTTGGCCATTACTTCTGCAAGAAGGGTGTCTGAGTTGCAGGCCCTTATGGCAGTAGAGCCCTTTTTGATTTTCCATAAGGACAGGGTATCATTACGTACTAATCCTTCCTTTATGCCTAAGGTGGTTTCTAGTGTGGCTTTAAACCAAACTATTCATTTGCCTACGTTTTTGCAGATCCTCAAAATAAAGGGGAAAAGATTTTGCACACTTTAGATGTACACAGGCAATTGCGTTATTATTTGAGCAGGACTAAAGATTTTAGGCAGTCTCAGCAGTTACTTGTTTCTTTTGCTTTGAGTTCACAGGGCAAGCCTGTGTCAAAACAAACTATTTCTAGGTGGATTGGCTTTTGCATTGCATTTTGTTATTCCCATCATGGCAAAGAGGTTCCAGCTGGGATTAGGCCTCATTCCACTAGGGCTACTGCCACTTCAACAGCATTTCTAAGGGGTGGCAACTAAGGATATTCTGGAAGCAGCTACTTGGAGTTCAGTGCATACTTTCTCTAGGCATTATCACCTGCCTATATACTCTAAGACTAGAGCTGGTTTTGCCACAGCTGTTTTACAAGGCATGTTGTCAGCTCCTGCTACTTTATAATTTGCCAGCCTCCCTTACCTCTGCTTTGGGATTCTACCCAATTGTCAGGACTGCAGCAAGGGAAGACGAAGAACATAGTACAGTTTTGTACCTACCATAAATGTAGATGTTCGAGGATTCCCTTGCTGCAGTCCAATTTACCCTCCCTCCTTCCCCTCTGTGTTTCAGGGTGGTTGTGTAGGTGAGTTTTCATGCTTATATTTTTTGTATGTATTACTGTATATATTATACATGTTTTTTGGTGCAGGTTGTTTTTGGGACTTGTCTTTTTGGGTCTTCTGACATCTGGGGCAAGAAAAGACTGAGGAAATGACGTCGGTCATGCGCATTAGTACCCTGACGTACTGACGTCAGTCTAAGGCGCCATGACCGACGTCAGCCTTATACTCTGGTATTCGGGCCGACTGAGACGCGGACTATACCCCAATTGTCAGGACTGCAGCAAGGGAATCCTCGAACATCTACATTTATGGTAGGTACAAAACTGTACTTTTTTTATTGCTCATCTCATAAGGGGCATTACCTCCAGAAAGAGGTTACAACCCCCAGTACTCTTCCCTCATCAGGCCATTAATAGAGTACAACACTCCCTTTGGTATGTGCCTTTCCAAACACTTGCAGCAATTAGAGACACCACAGAGGTTTCTTATAAAGAAAATTCATGGTGTTCAAGATTTCTCTTACGTGGACAGACTGAAATCCTTGTCACTTTACTCTGTCATACAGACTGCTTACAGGCGACGTGCCTTGCGTGTAGAGCAATCTCTGCCCCAGCTTTAATGGAAATGCTGCACATTTGCAAGTCAAATGGCACGGTTCACTAGCTCAAAGGACCTTAACTGGTATGTGACATCAACAGATCTTTCTGGAGCTACAGATTTGTTTTACAGAGGTAGCCCCACCTTTGGAGCAAGCTTTCTATTCATGTGTAAACAAAGCCCCTTGTTGGGCCTATTTAAGCGCAGTTTGGACGATTGGATGGAGAACCGGAAATTCACTCTGAAAGTTCCACCTGTTTGCCTCTTGAACAGAGGCAGTTAGGTGCTGATTTTAGTGTCAGCTTGAACCAGACGCCCTTGGGAACACTGGTTGAACTTCGTTAGGTTTCTAAGGGCTCTGGGGCCGTTAGCCTAGTGACCTCCTATGATCCATTGTGTTTTTCCCTACCCCCACCCGAAAAAAAAAAAAAAATTGAAGGAACTCTGTCTCTCTCTTAACCAAGCGAATCAATCTGTCAGAACACTCTCTCCAAAACTCTCAAATTGCATTGTTACATAATTTGGGAGTTCTTGGAAGTATACGCTGTTTTCCCCAGACGATTTTTTTCCTGTGAAACTAACTTCGTTTGGATTTCATCTTAAAGGTCACATAAGTATTAGAGCTCTCAAGTCTTGATTTAGATAAATTCCAACCTTAGTAGTATATAAGAAAGCAGGTACACATCATGGTTTTACTTATTGGGTTTGAAACTGTGGTTGCCTAGTACTACACTGTCAAATCAATAAACATAAATATTTAATATAAATGTTGTAAAAAGTTTTTTTTTATTATTATTAATAATAATATTTGTATTTTAAATGTATAAAAATGTTTTATCTGGAGTTTTGAGTGGACTTTGTGTATGGCTTTGGTGGCCCAAGTTGACATTAGATTTTGTCTGGTTTGAGACTGGCCTGGAAGGAGAAAAGATAGCTTTTTCAGTACTGGCCCTTGTTCATGGAGTGGGGTGGCCAGTGGTGCATTGCCAACCTTGTTCAGACATAAGGTATGGGAGTTGACAGTATTTCAGGTCATGGCTTCTAACTTCAGATGCAAGCAGAAGATGGGTGACTTT
Organism: Protopterus annectens; assembly: GCF_019279795.1. Taxonomy (NCBI): domain Eukaryota; kingdom Metazoa; phylum Chordata; order Ceratodontiformes; family Protopteridae; genus Protopterus; species Protopterus annectens. The sequence goes on from NC_056734.1 coordinate 272,994,089, forward strand.
GGTTATGCATCTAATCATAAGTTTGGGGGAAGGGGGAGTGGCTTGTCATTACTTTTGGGCCATGCAGCTATTTCCTTGCGACTGTGAAAGCTGTCCATCAGTGTTACAAAAGCACGTTCTATGTTTCTATTGGTACTTGAAGACTGAAGACAGACCACTTCAGCTCCTTCTAATCTTTTGTTCCACTATATGTAAACACCTCACAGAGTTCCATTGGGATAATTTGAGCTTTTAGCTGTGATTTCTTATTTCTCTACATGTTGCTGTATTTTAAGGTGAGTGCATGTGATGTCACGTGTGTGTAAATATAAATATATATATATATATATATATATATATATATATATATATATATATATATATATTATAAATAAATGTGTATGTGTGTATAGACCATAGGTGGAGAAGCACATGATCTATTTGATGTACTGCCATAAATTATGTGTGTATAGACCATAGGTGGAGAAGCACATGATCTATTTGATGTACTGCCATAAATTAATTTGAGCCCATTGTCATGGGCAGGGTGTCGGCCTGCTGGTGTGGATTTGATTAGCAACCAAGGAAGCTGGAGGATTGGTGGCAGAATAGGTTTGAGCAGGCAACGCCCTGCTCACCTACCTTTTTTGTCTGGGCAGTGTGTGTTTGTCACGTTTAAGCCCCTTCAATTTGGGGGGTTACTGCATTAAAAAAAAAATCTTGCAGTCAGTAGCAGATGGTGCAGGGTGAGGATGTCTTCCATTTCTCTCTCTTACTCCCCCCCCCCCCCCCCAAAAAAAAAAAAAAAAGATGGTTGAATGGTCTGCCAGTTGCCCTGGTGAGGGGTAAGCTGGTCATTCAGGGAAGTGGTGAGGGGTAAGCTGGTCATTCAGGGAAGTGGGGGAGAAGAGCCATCAAGCCTTACAGATCATTGAATGTGCATGGAAGGGGGTTTAAGAAGTGCAAGTGCAGAAACATTCTTTTTTGTTGGTTTGGGGACGCAGGAAGATTGATACCTGTGATGGCTTCAAACCTACTGATTTTGAGAGAGAAAAAATAGATTAGTCTTCTGCTGAGCACTCGCTCCCTTTGAGATCAAGTTCTAACTTGAGATCTAGCCCTTGAGGTACTAGGGCCCATGATGTTTCCAATATGTTCAAATACAGCTAATGGGACTGTGGAAAAAAGTCTCCTAGAATTGCCGCATCATGGGGAAAAAAAATCTTCAGGCCCAGGCCAAGTCTAAGGATACTCCCTAGATTTCTTTGCCCTTTGATGTATCCCATCTCCCTATGATGATGTTTTGTGAGTTTTCCATTCAAAAGTTTCAGGAATAATGTTGAATCATTAGTGTTAGTTAAAAATGTTAAGAATATATTTTATATCATCTAAATCTTTTTCTTCCAGTCCTGGTTAGGTTCCCATCATAGTACTTTTGTTTAACTAGATTACAGGGAGATGTTGCAGACCTTTTATGAGCTCTAACATATCTGTTTTTTAGCACCATCCCCAAACTAATATTGGAATTGTTAGAGGCTCTTAATTATTGCTAAATTTCTCTGCACTGCCATCTGTTCTGTCCTACAATTTCATGAACTTTAATCATACTTTGACGTGGGAATGGGGTTCGTTCCCATCATGGTATTAGAAACCCAAAAGATTTAGAGAAATTAAAAAAGAGAGAGAGACCATTTATAGGGTGCCATCTTTGTGAGGCCATGCTGGACCTGCACCCATTGACATCATTGTTGAGTGGAATTTTAATGTTGACTCTGACCTCTTCAGTGGGACTTCAGACTTGTGCATCATTACCACTGATGTAGACATTGCCATCATCATTAGTGTCCTTGGCACTTATGGTGTCTTGGAAGCCTACGGCCTTGAGGCTTAAACTCAGTCCTTCAGCCTTAGTGTTAGCTGCAGCCTTTCTGAAGCAACCCTGCAGTTGTCAGAGTCAGACTTTAAGCTGTCTGGGTTGGGAGCATTCTTCTTACTGGGGATAGTGCCCACAACCCTCCTGGACCTAGGCAGTCATCATTAGATGCAATTTTGATTATTGACTAGCATTTCTATGGTATTACATTGGGATGAAATGGCTAGGCTTAAAATGACCTCCAGGTCCATAGCCTAGTAATCTGCTATGATCCTATGATCCGTGGCCAAATGATGGAGGAGGAGTGACAGAAGTTGCATAATGCTAGCTCGAGTTTAGTGTAGCAGGCTGTGTGTTCCAGGTCACACCACACTTAGTGAAAAATTGCTCTATCAGTTTTACTTGTTTTCTAAAATTTAAATGCTTTAGCAGATGTTCATCGTGTTTCACTGTTGCAGTCATGACTGTAGGGTTCTCCCCTGCCGGCAGGCAGTCCTCGGTCGGCCAGAATCCCAAAGTCTGGGTCTGGCGTCGGCTGTTCAGCCATGCTCCCTGACGTCAGAGCGCCAGTAGTACAAAGCTGACAGCCGACGCCATGATGTCCTTCATGGATGCATCTGCAGTCATAACAAGTGGGTTGTCCTGTCGTCAGGCAGCCCTGCAGTCGGCCGGATTCCAAAGTCCGGGTCCGGCTTCGGCTGATGTCGCACTCCACCCGACGTCATCTCTGTTGGTCTTCGGGTATAAAAGCATCAGCCGACGCCATTTTCCTCAGTCTTTCTTGCCGCGTGGCGCCCGAAGCAGAAGCTGTTCGCAAGTGCCGGTCGGTCGGATCCAGAGATTACTTCTACCGAATACTACTTCGAAGACTTCTAAAGCTAAGTACCCCGTTGGGGACTCTTTCTTGCCTCAGCCGATGTCAGAAAAAGTTAACAATTGTTTAACCTGTGGGAAACAAATACCTCATAAAGATTTCCACTCTTACTGTCTGCCTTGTTTAGGCTCAGCCCACGACGTAGCAGCCTGTTCGGCCTGTGCCTCTTTCAACCGACGAACGCTTAGGCGTCGGTCGGAGTTTGCAGAACAGTTTTTCGGTTCTGATTTTGCGTACATTATGCCGTCGGATCCTCCGACTACCCCCAAAAACGCAAAGATAAAGACCGACACTCGCGGTCCGCGGTTTCGGCCGAAACCACGGTAAAGCAAACCGCGAGTGTCTCGGTTTCGGCCGAAACCGAGCAAACTGCTCAAAGTACAGCTGAACCTATTCTTACAACTGAGGCCCCTGCTACAACTCTTGAATCGACCTCAGAAATTTTACCCACTACGGTGGTTGACTTATCAGACACCATCCCCTTGGATGTCTCTACCCCAGCACATGGTGCTGCTAGGCCTCCAGCTGCCATGTCCATTAAGGCCTTCGCCAGGGCTAAAGCAGCCAAGACTACTAAATCAGTGCCTGTTAAACCCCCCACATCCAGGCCCTCTTCTAGTTCTCAAATGCTTTCTTTGGCAGAAGATTTAATTTCTTTAATTAGAGGATCTCAATCTCACCCAGACAGGGCCTCTCAGCCCCCAGAGAAGAGACCTAGGGCAGAGCCCCCTGAGCCAGTGTCTTCTGATGATTCTGCTGATGAATCAGACATAACTGACCAGCCTGAGGCTCCCTTCTCCAATTTTGAAGATTCTGATGCTGAAGAATCCATTCCAGCTGCTTCCCACCAGAAGAATTCTCCTTTGGGGAAACCTTGCATGCCATGAGAACAGTTCCAATGGCAGCAACAGGATTTTTCAGACTCCAGAAAAGACTTAGGACCTTTCTGCACCTCCCACAGCACAGGCCCTTAGCTATACCTCCTGTTCTCTCTGTGGTGGATGATGCTTTCAATGATGTTTGCTCCGCTCCAGATTCTTTACCCCAGCCCCTGCCAAACCAGACAGATTTTACAGGGTGCCAGATACTCATCACCACCTTTACAAGGCCCCACTTGCAGACCCAGAAACTATATCCCAGGGTCCCAAGGCAGTAGCCGCGACCACAGCTAAAAACCCTATTCCTTCTGAAAGGGAAGCAAGGTCACTAGACAGATGGGGTAAAAGGGTCTACACTTCAGCTACTCTCTCAGCTAGAGCTTTAAACTGTCAGTTTCACATGATACAATACCAAGAGTTTATGCTTGATCAGTTAACTAAAAAACTAACCACTGATGAATCTCTTGATAAGAAATATGTATTAGAGATGGTAAATAACATACAACAGGTTAGCAACCATTCCTTAAAATGTGGCTATGATGCACTGGAGGCTTCATTTAGATCAGCCATGACAGGCACAGTGATAAGAAGGCATGCATGGCTAAAGGAACAAGCTTTACCGGATCATGTTAAAGCTAAGTTGCTAGATGCTGCTATGGACAAGACAAGTTTATTTGGTACACCTGCCCAGCAGGTTATGAAGAAAATGGAAGAAAAGGCAAAATCTGTTCAAACTGTTAAAGATTTCTTGCAGGTTCAACCCCCAAGGTTTAGCAGGAACTGGCCTGCCAAAAATTGGTCCTTTCCTGACTCCACAAAATTTCAAAGGGGCAGGAATAGACGTTCCAGAGGCAGAAACCAATCCAGAGGAGGTGCCTACAGAGGACGACAGTGGCAAGGTAACAACAGAGGCACAGACACAGCCACTGCCACTACATCAGCACAACCACAGTGACTTAATCCTAAATCCGCCTACCAGGGAACAAATAGCAGCTCCTCTAGGCGGAAAGTTAACCTTATTTTCAAAGAACTGGCACTACATAACAAAAGACAAGTGGATTTTACAAACCATAGATCAAGGTTACGGTTTCACTTCCACACTTTACCAGTCAAAAGAGGAATGCCAAATCTACCTCCAAATCAAAAACAGAGGCTCTACGCCAGATAATGGAGTTAGCAAACATGAGAGCTGTGGAAAGAGTGCCAACAGCAGAACAAGGAAAGGGTTCTACTCCAGACTATTCCTAGTTCCAAGAAAGGAAAAAGTTGGAGACCAATTCTCGACCTGTCCACCTTAAATACATACATCATTGTCCCAAAATTCAAAATGCTGACCCTACAGCAACTTCTTCCCATGCTGGGCAAGGAGTCTTGGCTGGTAACTCTAGATCTCAAGGAGGCATACCTGCACGTCCCCATTCGACCAATCTGCAGAAGATACCTCAGATTTCTTGCAGGATCAGAGCACTATCAATTCTCAGCATTGCCCTTTGGCTTATCTACTGCGCCCAGAGTATTCACAAAATGCCTGGCATCAGTAATCGCCCATTGCAGACTACAGGGAATTCAAATTTACCCATACCTGGACGACTGCCTGCTACAAGGGACAACAAAAGCAAGCTGACAACAGATTTACAAAGGGTCATTTACTTGCTACAAGGACTGGGATACACAGTCAATTTACAAAAGTCAAGGCTGATACCATCCCAAACAAGGACATTCTTGGGCACGGAATTGGACACAGTACAACAAATGGCATTCCTGACTACAGAAAAACAAAAGAACTTCCTCTTTACTTCTTGGCACTAACAAAACTGAACAAGTTAACAGCAAGAAAAGTTCTGCAGGCCTTGGGCTTCATGGCATCATGCATAATCTTGGTCCCATTTGCCAGACTACATATGAGGAAACTACAGTGGTACCTAAAGAATTTATGGTCCCAACACAGACACAGTCTAGAAACAGAAATCCCACTAATTCCATGCTTAAAACAGGAGTTCCTATGGTGGGCTCAGGCATGCCAGTCAAACCCAGGCCTACCCTTTCGCAGATGTCAACCAAGCCAGACCATCACAACAGACGCTTCAGACCTAGGATGGGGGCCCACATGCTGGACAAATGCGTGCAAGGATTGTGGACACAGGATCAACTTCACCTGCACATCAATCTAAAAGAAATGCTGGCAGTAAAACTGGCAATCCAAAAGTTCAAACCATTTCTCAAAGAGGGCCAGTTGATGATAAGGACAGACAACACCACAGTCATGTGGTACATCAACAAACAGGGAGGCACTCATTCATACCCCTATGCAGAATGACCTTGGAGCTGTGGACCCTGGCACTCAGCTACAACATTCAGTTACAGGCAATATTTGTACCGGGAAAGACAATACTCTAGCAGACATATTAAGCAGAACCACTGGATGCCCACGAATGGAAGCTGCACCCGGACATCTTCAAGACCATCTCAAGAAATGGGGAATGCCACAGATAGACCTATTCGCATCACCTCTCAATCACCAGCTCAAAAAATTCTGCACAAGGACATTCCACCCACTAGCATGGAAAGTGGACTCACTCTCCTTCAACTGGAAAGGCCTAACAGCATATGCATTCCCACCTCTTCCTTTGATACACAAGGTACTACTAAAAATCAAGGAAGAACGTCCAAGGATAATCCTGATAGCTCCAAACTGGCCAAGACAACACTGGTACCCACTACTGAAGAGCATGTCTCGAACAATATGTGGCCAATACCCTGATGCCTTTGATGTTAACTCAGAACAACTACAGCATCATACATCCAAACCTAAAACGCTGCAACTGACTGCATGGAACATCACATAGCAGCAGCTAATCCAGAACTTTCCCAAAGAGTTAAAGACATTATTCTTGAAGCACGCAGACCTTCAACAAGAAGGAACTATGCTGGAAAATGGAAAAGGTTTGTCATTTGGAGTGCGGAAAGAGGAAAAGATGTGTCAAACATAGATATGCCTAACATTCTGGAGTATCTGGCGAACTTCTTCATTCAGGCCTGTCCTACTCCTCCATCAAGATACATGCATCAGCTATTTCAGCAGAATACAGCTTTGATCCACCTGTTTTTCGCACCCTTTGCTCAGGCAGTTCCTCAGAGGAATCAAGAATGTAAAACCTCCAAGGAAACCACCATTACCAGCTTGGGACTTAAACTTTGTGCTAGAAAAGTTGACACTAGCACCCTTTGAACCAGCAGCAACAGCAGACCTACAACACCTGTCATGGAAAACTGCTTTCCTACTGGCAATTACTTCAGCAAGGAGGGTTTCAGAACTACAGGCCTTAATGGCAGTGCAACCCTTCCTAATCTTCCACCAAGATAGAGTGTCCTTGAGGACTAATCCTACATTTATGCCTAAGGTGGTATCCAGAGTACCTTTAAACCAGGCAATCCACCTACCTACCTTCTTTCCCAACCCACAAAACAGAGGGGAAAGAATACTGCACACCTTGGATGTACATAGACAGCTACGCTACTACTTGGACAGAACAAAAAATAGCAGAAAGACTGACCAACTTTTTGTAGCCTATGCAACAGGAAGGGAAGGAAAAGCTATTTCCAAACAGACAATCTCCAAATGGATAGGAAATTGCATACGATACTGTTACTCCTTCCATGGAAAACCAATTCCACAGAACATAAGACCTCATTCTACAAGGGCAACAGCCACTACCACAGCCTTCTTACGAGGAGTGGCAACCAAAGACATTATTGAGGCGGCTACTTGGACCTCCGTGCATACATTTGCCAAGCATTATAATTTGCCTCTTTATTCCAGATCCCGAGCAGGGTTTGCCACTGCTGTACTTCAAGGGATCCTAAACACACCATAATCTACCTTTATCCTCCTCCCTAGTTGGCTATGGTATTCTACCCACTTGTTATGACTGCAGATGCATCCATGAAGGACATAGTACAGTTTTGTACCTACCATAAATGTAGATGTCCGAACTGGATAGCATCTGCAGTCAGGATTACCCTCCCTCCTTCCCCTCTGTGGTACTCCTAGGGTGTTTACCCTCCTAATAGCTAGCTGTCGGGGGGGAGTCTTTATGGTGTATTTGTTTGTATATATGTACATATATGCTTATTGTTGTGTTTACCTCTATCTATTTGGAAACATTGGCATCTATCCAAATTTTACCCTGCAAGAGGGCTACTGGCATCTGGGGCAAGAAACACTGAGGAAAATGGCGTCGGCTGATGCTTTTATACCCGAAGACCAACAGAGATGACGTCGGGTGGAGTGCGACATCAGCCGAAGCCGGACCCGGACTTTGGAATCCGGCCGACTGCAGGGCTGCCTGACGACAGGACAACCCACTTGTTATGACTGCAGATGCTATCCAGTTCGGACATCTACATTTATGGTAGGTACAAAATTGTACTTTACAAATTCCATTTTCATACCCCACCAAGGCCAAGCGGATGGCCAGATCTTCCAAAACTTCAATGCTCAGAGGCATTAAACCAGGTGGAAGCTCTCTTGGCTATGAAAGCCATAGAACTAGTTCCACTTTCAGAGATGGGACAAGGTTTTTACTCAAGGCTCTTTCTAGTCCCCAGGAAGCAAAATTCATGGAGACCCATTCTGGATCTGTCAGTCTTGAACACTTTTCTAGAGATACCAAAATTCAAGATGCTTACTCTACAGCAGCTACTCCCAATGCTGACCAAAAATGCATGGATGGTAACTTTGGATTTAAAAGAAGCATATTTACACATTCCCATCAGACAGGAATGCAGAAAATACCTCAGGTTCAAGGCAGGATCGAGGCACTACCAGTTATCTGCGCTGCCCTTTGGATTGTCTACTGCACCCAGGGTCTTTACCAAGTGCCTGGTTCCAGTAGTAGCTTATTGCAGACTCAAGGGAATTCAAATTTACCCTTATCTGTACGACTGTCTTATTCAGGCAGACATCAAGGATGTCTTACTTCAGCATCTACAGTTTGTTCAGAATCTTCTCAAGTTCCTGGGATTCACAGTAAACATAAAAAAATCAAATTTGACACCCTCACAACAGATAATTTTTCTGGGCGCTTCTCTAAACACAACAACCCAGATGGCATTTCTGACATACGAAAAACAGTTACAGCTGGCTACAACTTTCAAAACCTTGGCAACTACAACTCCGCTATCTGCAAGGAAATTCCTGCAGGCTCTGGGTTACATGGCCTCCTGCATCCTTCTCGTACCATATGCAAGACTACATATGAGGAAAATACAGTGGTACCTAAAAAGTGTATGGTCTCAGCATTGTCACAGTCTAGACATACTGATCTCCGTCCTGCCTTGTCTTCAAAAGGAATTCCTTTGGTGGTCCAAGGCATGTACTCTAAACAAAGGAAAACTCTTCTGTCTGCCTCCTGCCACTCAGATTCTAACCACGGACGCCTCAGATTATGCATGGGGAGCCCATTTTCGGTGCAACTGTCTGCAGGGCCTTTGGACAAAGGATCAGAAGCACCTGCATATCAATTTAAAGGAAATGTTAGCCGTTCAGAAAGCTCTATTGGCCTTCAGGAATCTTCTACAACCAGGACAACTACTGATACGGACAGACAACACCACAGTTATGTTGTACATAAACAAGCAAGGGGCATCTCATTCCTACCCCCTTTGCAGACTAGCCATGGATCTTTGGAACACAGCTCTAGCTTGCAATCTGGACCTTCAAGCACAGTTTCTACCAGGGAAGCAAAACTTCCTGGCAGACAGTCTGAGCAGAAACGTTTCGGATCCACACGAATGGATGTTGGACTCTGACATATTCAAGATGATTGGAAAGTGGATGCTCTATCATTCAGTTGGAGAAACCTCTCGGGATATGCCTTTCCGCCTCTTCCTCTTCTTCCACGGGTATTACTAAAGATCAAGCAGGACAAGCCCAAGATGATAATCTTGCTGGCCCCAAATTGGCCTCGACAGTTTTGGTACCCAACACTGAGAAACCTTTGTCTAGAGCCACCCTGGGTTTTACCACAGATTCCGAACCTTCTGTCCCAACACCAGGGTCAGATTCTACACTCCCATGTCAAAACTCTCAGCCTGGCGGCCTGGTTAATCCAGGATCTTTGATTCATTCTCTCCTACCCAAGCAGGTTATGGATGTCATTTTAGAAGCCAGACGTCCTAGCACTAGAAAATCTTATGCAGGAAAATGGAAAAGATTTTGTTCCTGGATGCAGGCTCAGGATTCTGATCCTCTTATTCCTAACATTCCTCAGATTTTACTTTACCTGTCAGACCTCTTACATAAGGGTCTCTTTCTCTTCCATAAAGATACACGCCTCTGCTATTTCTGCTCATTATAATACAGACCCTCCTATCTTTTCCCACCAGCTCATGAGACAATTTTTCAGAGGAGCTAATAACTTAAGGCCTCCTAGATCTCCTCCCATTCCTGCTTGGGATCTCAACTATGTTTTGGAAAAGCTCACCTTACCTCCTTTTGAGCCTGCTGCCTCATCTGACATCAAGTTTTTATCTTGGAAGACAGCCATCCTTTTAGCTCTGACCTCTGCCAGGAGGGTTTCAGAGTTGCAAGCTCTTATGGCTGTGGAACCTTATATTATTTTTCATCAAGACAGGGTGTCTTTAAGGACTAATCCTACTTTCATGCCTAAGGTGGTTTCCAAAGTGGCTTTAAATCAAACTATTCACTTGCCAACTTTTTTCCCCACTCCTCAAAATAAAGGGGAAAGGATCTTACATTCCTTGGATGTACACAGACAACTACGTTTTTACCTGGACAGAACCAAGGACATCAGGAAATCAGAGCAATTGTTTGTTTCTTATGCTTCAAGTTCCCAAGGTAAAGCCATTTCAAAACGGACCATTTCTAAATGGATTGCTCATGGAATCAGATTTTGTTGTTCACACCATGGAAAGCAAATCCCAGGGAGTATAAGGACTCGCTCTACCAGAGCTGCTGCCACTTCAGCTGCCTTCCTCAGGGGAGTTTCTACCAAAGACATTTTGGAAGCTGCAACTTGGAGTTCAGTGCATACTTTTTCCAAGCACTACAGTCTACCTCTCTACTCTAAGTCTAGGGCAGGCTTTGCTTCTGCAGTTTTGCAGGGCCTTTTAGCCGCCCCCTCTACTTTATGACCACCTCCCTTTCTTTCTGCTTTGGGATTCTACCCTACAGTCATGACTGCAACAGTGAAACATGATGAACATAGTACAGTTGTGTACACTTACCATAAATGTAGATGTTAGAGTGTCTTCACTGTTGCAGTCTGGGTTTCCCTCCCTCCTGTCCCCTCTTATTTTTTCTTTTGTGTGGTTCCTTTTTTCACCCTTCTTCTGAGGTGTATTTGCAAAGGGTATGGGACCTTACTCATTTTGGAACTTCTGACATCTGGGGCAAGAAAAACTGGAGAACATGGCATCGGCTGTCAGCTTTGTACTCCTGGCGCTCTGACGTCAGGGAGCATGGCTGAACAGCTGACGCCGGACCCAGACTTTGGGATTCTGGCCGACCGAGGACTGCCTGCCGGCAGGGGAGAACCCTACAGTCATGTCTGCAACAGTGAAGACACTCTAACATCTACATTTATGGTAAGTGTACACAACTGTACTTTCTACATTTTCTGAAAAAGAGAATTAATTCATACCAAAGTAGTATGTAGTGTGCTATTTGGATTTTACAAAATAGAGAATATATTATTAACAGCAGTGAATAATTCACTTATCAGGCTCCTGTATGTGGTATACTGAGATTTGTGGCAACTATTACACAAAAGTTGCATCAGTGATTTATTTACTTGTCTTGATGTTCTTCATCTCACATTGCTGCAGTCCTTACACTTGGGTAGTCCGCTGTCCTCGGTCGGCCCGAATATCAAAGTATAAGGCTGACGTCGGTCAAGGCGCATTTGACTGACATCAGGACGTCAGGGTACAAATGCGCATGACCGACGTCATATCCTCAGTCTTTTTTGCCGCATGGTCCGATGCAGAAGCAGCATTGCAAGTGCCGGTTGGCGTTCTGAGATTTTTCGATTTCGAAGTTTCAGACCGAGTTCAAAGTTGGCTAAGTACCCCGTTGGGGAATATTTTAGTTTTTTCTTGCCTCAGTGATTTACCGGATGTCAGAAAAAGTCAATAATTGCATTTCTTGTGGGAAACAAATACCACATAGAGATTATCATACTTTGTGTATTCCTTGCTTAGGGCCTGAGCACGACGTTGTTGGCTGTCGCTCTTGTGCTAGATTCAATAAACGCACTATAAAGAGAAGGTTGGATTGTGCCAGGTTAGTCTTTGGGAAGCGGTGCAATTATAAAATGCCGTCGGATGCTCCGACGCCCGCTTCTTCGAAGAAGCGCAAGGACAAAGCAGTTAAGCCTAGGCTAGAAGAACCGTCTGTACCGGACGCCGGTTCTTTAGAGGTGTCGGTGGAGCCGGTGGCTCCACCGGAGGTTTCTTTGTGTTCCCAGGGTGAGACTTTATTATTGCAAGATGTGGCCTCTCAGGAGGCAGGTCAGGCTGAGGGGGCTTCTCAGGTTACTATACTCCCCTCCCTTCCTAGGGTGGCTAGGCCCTCTCCTTCTGTTTCAAAGGCTTCTCCCAGGGGCAGGCCAGGTTTAGCTTCAGTTGGTATTACCCCTAGCTCTTCAGGAACTGTGCCCAAGAAGCATATGCTTAAAATGGCAGAAGATTTGATTGCTTTGATTAGGGGTTCTATGCCCTCTCCTGATAAGAGACCTAGGGTGGAGCCTGAGCTAGGGAGTTTTGAGCAGGCTTCAGATGTTTCAGAGTCTTCGGCTGAAGACTTGCAGGAGTACTCTCCTTATTCTGATTCTGATGTGGATGATTCTACTCCTTCTGCTTCTCCTCCTGAGGATTTTTCTTTTTCAGAAACTCTTCATTCCATGAGGGAGCATTTTAAGTGGGAAGGTCAGGACTTCTCTGATTCCAGGAAAAGGCTTAGGGAATTTTGTTTTACCCCAGCATAGGCCTTTGGCTATACCTCCTGTTTTGGATGTAGTGGAAGATGTTTTTACAGAGGCTTCTCTTAATCCTGATTCTTTGCCTCCTGCTCCTGTTAAACCGGATAGATATTACAGGGTGCCTGAAGCTCATAAGTATCTTTTAAGAGTCCTAGGGCAGACCCAGAAACTGTTAGCCAGGGGCCTAAAGGTGTTAAGGCTTCTGTTGTTAAGAATCCGGTTCCTGCAGACAAAGAGGCTAGGGCCTTGGATAGATGGGGAAAGAAAGTTTATACTTCTTCCACTCTTGCTATGAGGGCTTTGAATTGCCAGTTTCACATGTTGAAATACCAAAACTATCTCCTTTCACAATTGAAGTCTAAGGTTGATGCTCTGGCAGAAGGTATTGATTGTAAAGAGTTGCAAGATTTAGTACATGTTTCTGAACAGGTGGGTAAGCATTCTTTGCAATGTGGTTTTGATGCTGTACAGGCCTCGTCTAGGGTGGCTGCCACTGGGTCAGTTCTTCGAGGCACGCCTGGCTGAGGGATCAAAATTTATCTGAACATGTTAAAACAAGGATTTTAGATGCTCCTTTACAATCTGACGTGTTGTTTGGTCCTCCTGTTGAGGCAGTTTTAAAGAAAATGGAAGACAAGGCTAAGTCTATGCAGACTGTTAAAGATTTTTGCAGGTCCAGCCTCCAAAGTTTAGTAGAAATTGGCCTACTAAGGGGTGGGCGTATCCTTCTTATGATTCCCAGTCTAGGGGTAGATCTAGGCGTGGTAGGGGCAGAGCTCAGGGCTCTTTCAGGCCTAGAACAGGGAGTTCTCCTGCACAGTCTTGGTGAGGGTAGGGGTCAGTCCTTTCGTAAACAGACCCAATGACCTACCTTTTCAGCTGCCAGAGCCTTCTCGTCTGGCAGCACCTTTGGGAGGAAGGTTGGCACTTTTCAAAGAAAACTGGAGTTTAATTACCCAAGACAGATGGGTATTGGATATCATACACCACGGTTACAGGTTTTATTTCCATACCTTGCCTCCTTTCAAAGGCATTCCAGACGTTCCTCCTCAACAAAGAATAGAGGCTCACAAGCAAGTTTCTCTGTTACTCCAAATAGGGGCCATACAGCCGGTCCCTATGCCGGAAGTGGGCCTAGGATTTTATTCTCGCCTGTTCCAGGTACCAAAGAAGGGGAACACGTGGAGACCAATTTTGGATTTATCTACCCTCAACACTTATCTGGACATTCCCAAGTTCAAAATGTTGACGTTACAGCAGCTTTTACCTCTGCTGGGCAAAGATCATTGGATGGTAACTTTGGATCTCAAGGAGGCTTACCTTCATGTCCCTATCAGACTGAGTTGCAGGAAGTATCTGCGTTTTCGAGCTGGGACTTCTCACTATCAGTTCTCTGCATTGCCCTTTGGCTTATCTACTGCGCCCAGAGTGTTCACGAAAGTTCTGGCTCCAGTGATAGCTTTCTTCAGGCTAAAAGGAATACAGATCTATCCTTATTTGGACGACTGCCTGATTCTGGCTCAAGGAAGGGAAGAGCTTCTTCATCATTTGGAATATGTGATAGCAGTGCTAAGATGCCTGGGGTATTCTGTGAACTAAGTAAAGTCCAGTCTAGTACCCTCTCAGGACATGTGCTTTCTGGGTGTGAGACTGAATACAGCATCCCAGATGGCCTTTTTAACCCCGGACAAACAAAAGAGTCTATCCCTTTACTTCCATCAACTATCTCATCAGTCCGGGCTGACTGCAGGGACAGTCCTTCAAGCCTTAGGGTTCATGGCATCTTGTATTCTGGTGCTTCCCAATGCCAAACTGCATATGAGGAAGCTGCAATGGTATCTCAAAAATGTATGGACACAGCACTGCCAGGATCTGGACACTGTCATTCAAATAATACCTTGCATTCAAAAGGAATTTTTGTGGTGGGCTCAGGAATGTCACCTAAACAAGGGACTCTCTGTGACCCGGCCAGAGGCGAGTCAGATTTTAACGACAGATGCCTCAGACAAAGCTTGGGGAGCTCATCTAAATGGAAAGTGGATACAAGACAAGTGGCCTGCCAGACTACAACATCAACATATCAACATGAAGGAGATGTTAGCAGTCCAGTTTGCATTAATAGCTTTCAAGGAATTACTTCTTCCAGGGCAGGTGTTGATTCTAACAGACAACACAACTGTCATGTGGTACATCAACAAGCAAGGGGAACGCATTCTTATCCTCTATGCAGGCAAGCAATGATTTTGTGGGAGACTGCTCTCAGTTTACAGCTCAATCTTCAGGCAAGGTTTCTGCCAGGAGCACAGAACTCCTTAGCAGATGTGTTGAGCAGGCAATTATGGATCCCCACGAGTGGAAATTGGATCCTCATGTATTTCAGAAATTGACAGTGTCATGGGGAACTCCAGACATAGATCTGTTCGCTTCGCCACTAAACCATCAGCTGCCAAAGTTTTGCACAAAAAGGTTTCATCCCACAGCTTGGAGAGTGGATGCTCTTTTTTTCAATTGGAGCAATCTTCATGTGTATGCCTTTCCACCTCTGCCTCTCCTCCCAAAGGTACTTCTAAAGGTCAGACAGGACAAGCCAAGGATGATTTTAATAGCTCCGGATTGGCCTCGACAGCACTGGTACCCATTACTGAGAAGTCTGGTACGGAAGCTTCCATGGCCTTTGCCTTGATTCCACACCTGTTGTCACAGGAGGACAGCCATTTGCTCAATGTCAAGCTTCACTCTCTGCACCTAACAGCCTGGCATATTCTGTTTTGAACCATAGTGGGCCTCCACTTCCTCAGCAAGTTTTGAATGTTATTTTGGAAGCTAGAAGGCCTAGTACAAGGAAAGTGTACGCAGACAAATGGAAGAGATTTTTATTTTGGAGTGCAGCAAAAGATTTTGATGTTTCTGAGCCTAATTTGTGTGTGGCTCTTCAATATCTTACTGAGTTACTAGACAAAGGTTTGTCTTTCTCTTCTATTAAAGTTCATGCTGCAGCAATTTCGCTCACTATGATTGCGACCCACCATTGTTTTCTCATCCTTTGTTCAAGCAATTTCTTAGAGGGCAAAGAATATAAGACCCCACGAAGAGCTCCTACTCCTGCTTGGGATCTCAATTTTGTGTTGGAGAAACTCACTCTACAACCTTTTGAGCCTGCAGCTACTTCTGAGTTGAAATATTTGTCATGGAAGACTGCTTTTTGTTGGCCATTACCTCTGCAAGAAGGGTTTCTGAATTGCAGGCCCTTATGGCGGTTGAGCCTTTCTTGATTTTCCATAAGGATAGGGTATCATTACGTACTAATCCTTCCTTTATGCCTAAGGTGGTTTCTAGTGTGGCTTTAAACCAAACTATTCATTTGCCTACTTTTTATGCAAATCCCCAAAATAAAGGGGAAAAGATTTTGCACACTTTAGATGTACACAGGCAGTTGCGTTATTATTTGGACAGAACTAAAGGGTTCAGGCAGTCTCAGCAGTTGTTTGTTTCTTTTGCTTTGAGTTCTCAGGGCAAGCCTGTGTCAAAACAAACTATTTCTAAGTGGATTGGGTTTTGCATTGCTTTCTGTTATTCCCATCATGGCAAGGAGATTCCAGCTGGGATTAGGCCTCATTCCACTAGGGCTACTGCCACTTCAACAGCTTTTTTGAGGGGAGTGGCAACCAAGGATATTTTGGAGGCAGCTACTTGGAGTTCAGTGCATACTTTCTCTAGGCATTATCACCTGCCACTTTACTCTACATCCAGGGCTGGTTTTGCCACTGCTGTTTTGCAGGGCATTTTGGCAGCTCCTGCTTCCTTGTAGTTAGCCATCCTCCCTTACCTCTGCTTTGGGATTCTACCCAAGTGTAAGGACTGCAGCAATGTGAGATGAAGAACATAGTACAGTTTTGTACCTACCATAAATGTAGATGTTCGAGGATCCACATTGCTGCAGTCCAATACCTCCCTCCTTCCCCTCTGTAGTTAGAGGTGGTTGTGTGGGTTGGGTTGTACATATTGTGTATATTGTATATATATTGTACATATAATTAGTGCAAGGGTGGTTGGTTGGTTGTTTGCTGTCTTTTGGTTTTGACCTTTATTTTTAGGGTCTTCTGACATCTGGGGCAAGAAAAGACTGAGGATATGACGTCGGTCATGCGCATTTGTACCCTGACGTCCTGATGTCAGTCAAATGCACCTTGACCGACGTCAGCCTTATACTTTGATATTCGGGCCGACCGAGGACAGCGGACTACCCAAGTGTAAGGACTGCAGCAATGTGGATCCTCGAACATCTACATTTATGGTAGGTACAAAACTGTACTTTTTGTTGATATTTAATCTTTGATTACTGATTGCTGTCAGTCTCTGGCTTGCCAGTTCATTCCCCTTTAGGGCAAGAGTCATTGGTGGAGGCTGTGTTCCAGCAGGTATCTGGGTATAGGGCCTAAGTCCTGCCACTGATTTTAAGTGTGCGCTTGTGGTGCAAGGCTTACATTGTTGTGGTCCCCCCCCCCCCGTCTAGTACCTGTGTTTTTACATATTTCCTCTCCCCACCCCAGAGATGTGAAAGCCATCTGCACATTCCTCACCTGTTTGCAAGCTGCGACACTTTTACCACAGTCGGTCAGTCTTGTAGCTGATGAGGATGTCCTCCTAGGAGAATCAGTGTTGTTCCCTAGTGTTGTACTTGGGACCTTATTCCTCTGTGCCATAGAGTTGTTAGTTTGACTCGATTCTTCCTGCTTCTGCTTGTAGAGTGAACATAGAATCCCAGAATTCTATCACTGCTGTTCGATTTGAATTACTTGGAATACCATTTGGAGAAGGTGGAGAGGGTGATTGTATCTGAATCGGCATATTTCTAGGTCTCGCATCTTCCCCTTGTACCAAGTAAGACGTCATCTTTTCTGGAGTTGATGTAACCTGTTTTCTAATTTAGAATGATATGAAAGAGAAAAAAAACTTAAAATCTGCCTTGCTGTAAGGAATCAACTTTCCATATTTGTGTAATGAAAATAGCTGCTTAGCTATTCAAGTTAATTTGGGTGTTCTTCCAAACTGTCAAGCAGCTCAGGTTGAGCTGACTAAAAGACAAGCTTGGGTGCAAAGCCCTTCAGAGCTGTACTGCTGCCAAAGAGGTCACTCCTCTGAGGCTTTTGAGGATTAACAGCTGGCTTATGCTTTCCTTTGCTGGGCAGATGAATTCTCTCGGGGGGGGGGGGGGGACTTTCCATTTTCATATATTTACTGGTGTTTTATTGCTTTCTTCTTCAGGAAAGTTTAATTTAAAGCTCGGAGTGTTGTGTTTTAATGGAGAGTTTCGAGACTGTAACATACTTTTAAATGGAGCATTTTTTCTCTGTCAGTTTTAAAGCATTGTAAACTAACTGATGACATATTTTCTGTAGAGAAATTGTTTTTTATTTGCATTGTGGGGCTGCCATAGTGTCTTAAAGTGCTTTCCACTGTTTTTTTTTTCTTTCTTTTTTTTTTTTTTCTGTCATGTGGATTGGTGGTTTTAATGGGATTTTGTGCTTGTCTACTATGGGAAAGAGGCACCATTTTTTCAGCTTGACCATGGAACAAATTGTCTGTCCCACAGTTGTTCCTTCGTACAACCACAAAAAGAAAACGTTAAGCAAACAGTCTTTGCTACCACAGCAGGCTAGCAATTTGCCTCAGCTGCAGGTGAGTGACTCTGCTGTGGCCATATGTATACCTCAGACCACTCCTCTTTTTACCCTGAATCCCTTGCCTGTAGCTCCTACAGCCATTATGGACCACAGGTTAACCATGTTCTCTCCGGCTGTTGGGAGTCCCCTCAGTGGATAAGGGAGAGACTGTCTTTGTCCTGGGAATGGGGAAGGTTTCTACGTTATGTCAGAATGCTGTGCCCCCATTCCTTGGGAAGAAGCCGCTGCCATTAGTAAACACAGTTGGCCTTTTTTTTTTTCCTCCTGTCAAAAAGAGAGAGAAAATCAAACCTGTATCTGTTGTTCTTCAAATTTCTCTGGATGGGATACTGGAACTGGCTCAGAATGTAATTTGGGCGATTGAGCCTTTCTGTAGATGAGTTTCTGGTAAAAGAATGAGGGTGCCTCTCTTCCTGAAGAGACTCAAGGTTCTGTATCTCAGCAGGAAGCTGCAGGGATGGATTTGGAGTTTTGTCCTCCGGTTTCTGATTGAGAATCAGAGGCTGCTTTGGTTTCTGATTTGTTCCTGATGTTGTTTCTCTTTGAAACATTTGCTAGTATGTCTCTGGATTTTCAGAGGGAGAATACTGAGGTTTGTCAGTCCCTCAGAAAATACTCTGAGCTGATACACCAGTGTTTTGCAAAACCTGCACCCAGTCCTTTTGTCCTGTCTGCTTTAGAGGATGTCTTAAGTGCTTGCAGTTTTCCTGATGGTCGACTATCTTTACATACAAAGGCAGATAAGATGTATAAAGTTTCTCAGTCTTCGTTTTTTTATACACTATTCCCAAATCTGACCCAGCAACTGCATCCTTAGTTGACTCTGCTGCTGTTAAACACTTGGTTATTTCCAATCCTACACCTTTTCTAATAAGGATTGAAAATCATTGATGGGTATGCAGCCGAGGGTGTGTATACTTTTGCAGCTTTGATTTTCTAAATTGTCAGGTTCATAAGTTAATGTTTGTTCTGGCATATTTTGAAAGTATATCGTCTAAAACATGTTTATACAGCAACATTTTTCTTTGAACATAGATTCAAATACATAGGATTCTTCCCAGTGTAATAAAACCAAGTTGGCAAAACATGGGGCACACTTTGCCCCATTGCCACTCCTGATACTTGATGGAAAAATCTCACCTTCAAAGCTCAAATAGTTTTGTTTCTTAAAATCAACTCCATTAGTGCAACCAAAAGGTTGATTTTCCCACCATTTAACTTATTGCTTTTCAATAAACTTTCTCTAAAATATTCAATGCCCTCACTATGTGGGAATACTGAAATCAAATTTATAACCTCTATGGTGAGAAAAGATATATTTTCTAGTTCCTTCAAACAGCTCAGCCTGTTCAGGCAGTGCCATGAATCCTTTGGAATATGTTCTGCTCCCGTCACAACCTGATGGATATTCCTGATCGCAAATGAAGCTATAGGCTCTCTTTTAGAGCCCTTAGCAGCCACTATAGGTCTAAACGGTGGGTCATCAATATTTTTGTGGACCTTCGGAATCCCAAATAACACAGGTGTGACAGGATGTTCTACAGAAAAATACTAAATTCACATTCATCAATAGCTCCCTGAAACAATGCATCCAATAGAAGTAAATGAATCCTGTGGTAAGCTATATGCATTTCATTGACAGAGGCCCTTTGATAAGTCAGAGTGTCACCCAATATTTCATGCATGTTGGCCACATAATTAAAGTGAGACATAATGACAACCCCACCCCCCTTGTCTGGTTTCATTATTCTCACTTCTTTATTGTTGGCCAGTTCTGAAAGCAATTTTCTTTCTCCCTTGTTCAAATTGTCGTAGTCACTAAGTCTGCCAACCTTAGATAAACTTTTCCAAACCACAATGCATAACATCTCAAAAATCGTAACCTGTTTGTGTGCTGGGGGTATAAAATTACTTTTTCTCTTAGGAGTACACAAAGCATTATTCACAACCTCATAATTCCTTTGTTCTTTAAAGAACAATGTTAAATTCAACTGTCTAGTGTACATCTTTAAACTTGCATAAAAATCAGCAAAATCTAAATAAAACGCAGGTACAAAAGTAAATCCCTTGCTTTAATAAACTGTGATGTACATCATTTATTTCAAGAGCACTGTAATTGTATATAGAAAAACCCTCTTTGTGGTAAATGGTACAAATTTCAGAAGCATTTGCGTTGCCAGCTTGTGACAAGTACATATTATCCATACCCTGTTGAAAAACATATACTTTGTCAGAAACATCCATATTATTATGTGGTAAACCCATAGCATCATTTGTATTAACTACTTTGAGATAAGCACGTAATATCTGTGCCCTGTTGAAACATATCCACATTGTCAAAAGCATTCACAATATTAGCATTAACGTGATAAACCCATAACGTTACTACCCAGTTGTAAACTTTCATCATTTTCAAAAACTTCAGTATTTCCAGAAGCATTTATATGTGGAAAACACAACTTCAATATCCTGCTGTAAAATACATTCAAAAGCATTTTTGTTAACAACTTGCGATAAGAGCATACAATCACTGCCCTGTTGGAAAATATCCACAATGTCAGAATCCTGTGGTTTACATAAAACATCCGTGCACTGTTGCAAAATATCCCCCCTATCAAACATTTTCACATTCATAACCTGAGGTAAGCCTTGTATCATCAGAAACCTGTTGTAAAATGTCCACAGTATATCAGCACAGTCATCAAACGGAACACTCAATGTCCCCCTTTTGTCTGCCCTTTGGCGGTTTTTGTTGTTTTGAAATAATTTCCGCTGTTATTGTCCCATATGTGGTTGGTAAGTTTGTCCACCCACTCTCCTGTTCCTTAACCGTTCTGATCTCCTCAAGTGAGGGGACTCTGGTAAAAAAAAAAAAAAAAAAAAAAAGTTGATCTCCTTGTCGCTCGTTATAGTTCACATCACTATTGTTGGCAGCATAGTCCACAAACACATCATCTTCCACTTGATTATTTCCCCTCTTGTAGTTCTTACCATTTGTAAGACTAGGCCCCTGAGGATATGCCTTATTATTATTGTAATTTTCAAAATCTCTTAAGAGCTTTCTACTCTTAATTTTAATATTTTTGCTAACAAAGTTCTCAACGTTATTAAGCACTGTGCGGTATTTAGTTGCCTGCTGACAAAACAAAATATCTTTAACTATACTGTCATTCAATGACAAAATTTATTTTTCTAAACAGGCCAATTTGTTTTGATTGTTCTTATTAATAATGTCACGCATTTCCAAACCTGTTCTGTTAAACAAATCAGTCAATTCCTTAAAGGCTGCCGAGCCGCCCTCAATACCCATTGGCAACTTCCAGAGCCTAAGCCCCTTTGGTACTTGCTTCAAAGTTAACGATTTCAAGAGAAAGGCGTTGTCCATCTGTAGGCCTCGATATTTGTGATATAAATCCCCAAACTGGATCTGCTTAGTCAAAGTTGGCGTTTCCCTTCTGTCATCATTCCTCTCCTCATTCGAGTCCGAGAAATTGAACTGGGGAAGTTGTAGCCACTGTTTAATATCCCCTCGTTCCATCTGCACTGCATTTGCTTCTGAATTTGCATTGTTGATTGGCTTTGACACCCTAGAATCATCTTGCAGGGCAGCAGTCAGGTTCTGTACTTAGAAGGCATGCTTGGCTTAAGGAACAGATCTTGCCAGACCATGTCAAATCAAAACTGTTGGACACACCATTGAACAAAGACAATTTGTTTGGCACCAAGGCAGAAGAGGTCTTAAAAAGGATGGAAGAAAAAGCTAAAGCTATGCAGACAGTTAGACTTCTTACAGGTCCCACCTCCGAGTTTCAATAGGCATTGCCCCTCCAAGCACTGGTCCTTTCCGACCCCTCCAGGCCAGTTCAGACAAGACCTAGGGGAAGCAGACCCCCCAGACAGCAGTCCCAGGGAATGCAGAGATCTGAGCAATGGAATTCCTCCACTTCAGAAACTGGGAGTGGTAAGCCACCCCCTTATGGAAAGAACTCAGTGACTTTACACCTCTGCCCCTTACCACTGCCCACCTGCTTGTGCCCCTAGGAGGAAAACTGTCCTCCCATGCAAAAAACTGGGCCTCTATTACCAATGACCGATGGGTCCTTAACATAGTGCCCAGGGATACAACTTTTATTTCCACACTCTGCCAACCCCAAAAGGGTTCCCAGATCTTCCTCCAAACCGGTGGGCAGAGGCCAAAAAACAAGTCCATTCCCTGCACTCCACTGTTCCTGCAGACCAGATAGGCCAAGGTTTCTATTCCAGACTTTTCCTAGTACCCAAAAAAGAGGGCACCTGGCACCCAATCCTTGATCTATCAGTTCTAAACACCTTCCTGGTGATACCAAAATTCAAAATGCTCACCCTCCAGCAGCTTCTTCCTATGCTTTCCAAGGATACTTTGTTAGCCACCCTAGACATACAAGAGGCCTATCTACATATCCCAGTCAGGGATTCTTGCAGGAAATCTCTACATTTCAGGGCAGGATCTATGCACTTTCAGTTCTCTGCACTTCCCTTTGGCTTATCCACTGCTCCCAGAGTTTTCACAAAAGGCCTGCTCCAGCCATTGCTTTTTGCAGACAAAGGAGTATTCAAATTTACCCCTTCTTAGACGACTGCCTGATTCAAGCAGATGGTCAGGAAAAGCTGTTACAGCACCTGACCTTTTGTAAAGGACCTACTGACCTCCCTGGGGTACACTATAAACGAAAAGAAATCCAAACTAGTTCCCACTCAAAAAAATTGTATTCCTGGGAGCAAGCCTGGACACAGCATCCCAGATGGCATTCCTTAATCCAGAAAAACAAACCTACCTGACAGGCTACTTCTCTCAACTAGCCACCAGAACCCTGTTATCTGCAAGGAAAATCCTGCAAGCTCTAGGGTTCATGGCATTCTGCATTCTACTCATTCCATATGCCAGACTGCATATGAGGAAATTACAGTGGTACCTAAAAAGCCTTTGGTGTCAACACTCTCAGGACCTGGAAACTATCATACCTAAAATACCCTGTCTGAGGAAAGATTTTCTTTGGTGGGCAGCAGCATGCAACCACAAGGGTCTTCCCTTCTCACAACCCCACGCCGCCCAGACCCTAACCACAGACTCATCAGATTATGCCTAGGGTGCACACCTGGGTGGCAGGTACATTCAGGGCCATTGGAGCCCAAATCAAATACATCTGCACATCAACCAAAAAGAGTTGCTAGCTGTTAAGCATGCTCTGACAGCTTTCAGACCCCTACTCTCTCTGGGGCCTCTAGTGATCGAAACAGAAAACACCACAGTGATGTGGTATATCAACAAGCAGGGAGGAACTCACTCTTATCCTCTCTGTAGGCTTGCCATGACCCTTTGGCACACGGCTTCAACCATGCAAATTCACCTGTTAGCACAATTCCTGCCAGGCTCCCAAAACTGACTGGCAGACAACTTGAGCAGAAACCTACTAGATCCACATGAGTGGCAGCTAGACCACAGAACCTTCAACCTTGTAACCCAGATGTGGGGCACCCCGAAGATGGACCTCTGCCTCCTACAACAATTACCAGCTCAGCAAATTCTGCACCAGGGAACCTCACAGCAAGGCCTGGAAAGTGGATGCTCTATCCTTCCAATGGGTAAACTTCTCGATCTATGCATTTCCCCCTCTACCACTAATTTCAAGGGTACTGCTCAAAGTAAGGGAGGAAAAACCAAGGGCAATCTTGATTGTCCCAGACTGGCCATGCCAGCACTGGTACCCACTGCTGTGCACAGCCTGTCACCATAGCACCTACCTCAGATCCCAACACTCCTGACCCAGAAGAATGGAGAATTCATGCATCCACAATTGCAGACCCTGAACCTGATAGCTTGGCTTATTCCTTCTCCTCCAGCTGCCAGCCTAAACAAAAAAGTCCTGCCCCAGCACTAGAAAATCCTATGCTGACAAGTGGAAAAAGTATTGCACCTGGATCCAGGCTAAAGGAGCTGAAACAGCACAGCCCTCCCTAACTCTTATCCTGTATTACCTAGCAGACCTACTAAAATTCATGCTTCTGCCATCTCTGCTCATTACAGTACAGAGCCACCTCTCTTCTCTCAACCTCTCGTTATAAAAACGTTCCTAAGAGGGGTTAACAATTTAAGGCCACCCAGAAGAGCTCCTACCCCTGCATGGAACCTAAACATTGTGTTGGAAAAGCTCACACTTACCCCCCTTTGAGCCTGCAGCTTCTGCAGAGTTAAAATTCCTCTCTTGGAAAACAGCCTTGCTTCTGGCCATCACTTCAGCTATAAGAGTTTCAGAGCTGCAAGCACTTACGGCTGTAGAGCCCTTCATCATTTTCCATGCTGACAGGGTCTCCCTCAGGACTACCCCAGCTTTCGTGCCTAAAGTGATATACAATGTGGCTCTAAACCAATCGATTAATTTGCCCACCTTTTTCCCTAACCCACAAAATAAGGAGGAAAGAATTCTGCATTCTCTAGATGTGCACAGACAGCTCAGATTCTACCTGGATAGGACTAAACCTTTTAGGAAAACTGACCAGTTGCTAGTCAACTTTGCAGCAGGGGTAGAGGGCAAGGCCATTTCCAAACAAGCAATCTCCAAATGGATAGCACACTGCATCCATTTCTACTACAAACACCACAGGAAATCATTCCCTAAGGGAGTCGGAACACATTCTATCAGGGCAACCTCCACCCCTGCAGCTTTTCTCAGAGGGATCCCCATCAGGGACATCCTGGATGCTGCAATATGGACTTCTGTTCATACCTTCAAGCATTACCACCTGTCTATCTTCTCCAAATCCAGGGCAGGCTTTGCAATCGCAGTCTTGCAGGGCATCCAAGCTAGCCCCCAGTCGTCTTGACTGTCTCCACCCTTTTCTTCAGCTTTGGGAATCAACCCAAGTGTGATGACTGCAACAGTGCAACACGAAGAACATTGTACAGGTGTGTACAGTTACCATAAATGTAGATGTTCGAGTGTATTCACTGTTGCATTCTTGGTGTGTGCCCCTCTCTCTCCCTCTTCCTCACTCCTTACAGGGAAATTTTGGTATTTACTTTCTACTGGTGATGTTCTTCCACCATAACCTAGCTCCTTATTTGGGGGCTCCTGACATTTTGGGGCAAGAAAAACTGATGTAATGCTTTGGCTGCCTGATTTTATACCACTGACTACCTGATGTCAGTCCTGGAGCGACAGCAACCGACACAGAAATACTAAGCCTCTGGTATTCGGGCTGACTGAGGGCTACCCCTGGCAGGATTCTACATTTATGGTAAGTGTACACAACTGTACCTTTTCTTAACAAGGAAAACAGTTTTATTTATTGACCTCACAAGAAGGGTATCTGAGCTGCAAACTCTTATGGAAAATGAGATGGGGTTGACTCACCATAGGGACAGGGTTTTTTTGAGAACTAATCCTCTTATGCTTAAAGTGGTATCAGAGTTTACTTTAAACCAAGCTATCCAGTGCCTAAAGTGGTATCAGAGTTTACTTTAAACCAAGCTATCCATCTCCTTGTTTTCTTTCTTGAAACTAAAAATGAGGGAGAAAGGATACTTCATATCTTGTATGTCCACAGTCAGCTCCAGTACTGTCTTGACAAAACTAAATCCTTCAGATCTTTGGATTAATTGTTCAGTTCTTGTGAAGGTAAGATGAAGTGGCAACCTGTGTCAAAACAGTTTCCAGATGGCTGTCCAAGGGTTTTACAATTTTGTTATACTCGTCCTAACAACACTATTACAAGTAGGGTCAAGGTCTGTTGTAAAAAAGGCCTTTGCTTTATCTGTGGCTTTTTGGAAAGGTCAGATTCTGGAAGTATTCTAGAAGCTGCTACTTGGTCCTCTGTAGATACTTTTACAAAGCTCTTTAGGCTTAATTCCTTCTCTAGGTCCAGATCAGGCTTTGCTAGGACCATTCTCCAGGGGCTCCTTGATTCTTCTTTCACCTTCCAAGTGTAGTTCGCTAAGGTAATATACCCATAAAGCTAAGTCTACTACGTGATCAGTATGATGAATATGATAAAGTTGCGCAAGTTGAACTTAAAATAACAGCAGACTTTCAAATGATCAGTGCTGCAGTAGCCGCTCCCACCATCCCCTATTTCTGTTTGTTTTTGGCATGTTTCTTATGTTAGGGTGTGAAGATCATCTTGTTTTTTTCTTTATTCTTAGCATTATCCTTTCAGGGCTTGGCCTCTGTCTCTCTCTGCTGACAGTAAAGCTCTGCAGGGCTTCATGCCCAAACTTGTCTTTCAGTCTTTTGAGCTTCCGGAGACTTTGGGCGTATGGAAGGTGCCCTGAAGCTTTGGAAGCTGGCTACTGCAGCACCAACCATTTGAGCATCTACCGTTCTGGTAAGTTAAACTTGCACAGCTGTACTGGCCTTGGGCTTACTGTACCAGAGCAGCAGCAGCTTCTGGAGGTTTAGACAAAGGAATGGAAGTGTCCATATTGGCGACCTGCTGGCAGTGAGATAGTTTGAGGAATTATGCTCATACATCCACCTGTATACCCCATACACTTGCAAGATCAAGTCACACTGATGTATGGTATTGAGAAAGTAAAGCTTTGGTACCCCTGCCGGATGTTCAGTGGTGACAACCCATGTGTAATGAATACTGCAGCAGTGATCAGTAGGGCCATCTAGTGATGTGGTAAGTTCTTGCACAGCTATACTTCCAGAGCTATAGATTGCTTTGTGTAGGTATTTAGGCATAAACTTGCTTTCCTTTTAAGCATTTTATCAGGTTACAGAGGGAGCAAGCTGTCAAGACTGTAGAGTCCCTCAGAAAGTTGCTCCCTTTAGTTACTGGCAAAGAATTGAAGTCTATGTTGTAAACTATTCTCCATGTGATTGTTTCAGAACACAGCAGGTGGAGCAGTGAGAGCAATCGGGTTAGTCATCCTTATGAAATGGCAGGCCTTGTTCAGACTAGCTGGGTTTGCGGATCACTCTGTCATCCTTTTGATAATACCTACCTGATGGAGCTGCCCTGTTTGGGTGAAAAGTTAAAGCACTGCTGCAGGAAAATGAGCAAGAAGGTAGAGGGCTTATTGCTGTTTTGAGTTGAGGCCTTCTCCCCTCAAAGGGTTTTCACTTGGATTGGAAGGTGTTAGCAACAATCCAGTATGAGCAACATAGCGATAAAGTATCCAGAAGTTGCAGTGGGTTCTCCAGTGACCCCTGCTGTAGATGCAGGAGTGGTCTTAACACGAGTTCTGCTGCCATGCAGCAGAACGTCTTCTGAAGGGCTTCCTATCTGTCCACCTTATGGAGATCATCATGGTTGAATTTCCTTGTATCTTGAAGTATGGCTGGCCTTAACTCAGTCTGGTCAAGGAAATATTGAGAAGCTGTTCAATACCCTTTTTCCCAGACACCACCTGTGTCCTTTTTTTAAGGGGCGGTGATTCAACAAGCATGAAACCCTCAAGGAAAAATAAATTCAGATCCTAGTAGACCAGAAAGGCTCTAGGCTTTACTCAAGATATGCCTTTGTACCCAAGAAGACAAAGTACCACAGACACATATTGGACCTCAGTTGTTTAAAACCGTTTTGTACAGATAACAACTTTTCAGAGGAAGATTGGATATGCTTTTTGGATGTCCAAAATTCTTACCTTCAGTTAAAAATGGGGCAGGGCAACGTTTTGAGTGGGAGCCATTCCCAGCAATTCAGAGCTCTGCTCTTCAGACTCCCCACAGCCTCCTAAGTGTTCACAAAGTGCATGGCTCCAGTGACAGCTTAAATCCAACCCATAGAGAAAAAATATTCCTTTACCTTACTTGACTGGCTCAGCCATGACTGAAAAGGAAGACAAACGGTAAGCGCTTTCACAACTTAATGTTGCTTCATCAGACGGTCTGATGAAGCAACATTAAGTTGTGAAAGCGCTTACCGTTTGTCTTCTGCAATAAAGTACAGTGACTGATTTCCAGTGTGTAACTTTGGTGCTTTAATTTACTTTTGCTGTTGTTGTGTGTTTTGGGCACCTCAGTGTACCTGCAGCCGTTTGGTTTTTGCATCTTCATGACTGAAAAGGAGTCTCTAGTCAAAGCAAGGAAGTACGTAAACCTCCTATGCTTATCCTTGGTGAATATTTATAAACCTTCAGAAATCAGTTTATGTAATGGTAATAAGTCTCCACATAAACAGGTTACATTTTGTTCAGGAAATTCAAAGTTATTATACTCTCTTTATAAACAAAGCACCAACATCTGTCTTCATTCCAGTGGCATTGTGGCTGAGGGCAGGTGATATCTCTGACAAGATTTGTGAAATAATTTCAGTGGACCCTAAAAAGTTCATTGTTCATACCTGGATGCAGTGTGGCATGCTTTTAGAGAATACCTGGACAGTGGATGCAGTGTGGCATGCTTTTAGAGAATACCTGGACAGTGTGTATATTCATTGTTGGCTTCAACCTACAAACCTGCTAACAGGGCATGCATTACTCTCTCCCTTTCCAGCAGTCATGGTGACCATGAGTACGTCTGCATTGAGGTGGGGCATTGCTTAGAGCAAGATGGTTCAGGGTATGTGAATCCAACAAGAGGCCCATCTGCAAATTGCATTTTGGTGATGAATGACATCTGTCCTAGCATTGCATACAATGTAAACTTCCTTCATTAAGGTGCAATGGCTATTCATTTGGACAAAGAATGACCTCCTCCTCTCTCTAATGGGAAACACTGAGAATATAAAAATGATACTCACAGTGCTTTTTAGTAGCAGCATGTATCAAGAGACGTGCCTTTTCATTAGAGCACAAGCTGAGTGAATGTTTTCTGATGGCTGTTGAGTTGTGTCTAAATACGTCTGTGATGAACATGCTGTTGTTGGGGAAAGCCTTAAGGTCTCATCTTGCAGTACCAAATACAACACATCCTTCAGGGTCAGATTTCCAGAGATACTATTGTTCACTTGTATTACACTTTCCTTCCTGTTCTGCTCATGATAAACGTCATCCAGAAATCCAGACTCTGCTGAGTCGGTCGTCATCATAGCCTCATTTTGAACCTGACAAGTTTGGATTCTTACTCCGAATCCATTTTGTACGAAGATATCCCCTTTCAGAGCTCCATCTTAGATATCCCCTTTCAGAGCTCCATCTTAGACTATTACGTTCATCTTTTCCGCACCTGTATGTACATTAATTAAATGTTCATCGTGTTTCACTGTTGCAGTCATTACTCTAGGGTTATGCTGCTGGCAGGCTACCCTCAGTCGGCCATAATTTCAAAGTCTAGGTCCGGCGTCTGTTGCTGTCGCCACTTCCCTGACATCAGTGCGCCAGGGGTATAAAAGATGCAGCTGACGCCATTTTCTTCAGTCTTTCTTGCCGTGCGGTGCCCGAAGCAAAAGCAGTTCGCAAGTGCCGGTCGGCCGACTCCTGAGATTTTCAAATCCGAATTTCAGAACCGAAGTCTTCATTAAAGCTAAGTAACCTGTTGGGGAAATTTTTTCTTGCTCCAGACCGATGTCAGAAAAAGTTAACAATTGTATTTCTTGTGGGAAGCAAATACCTCATAAGGATTTTCACTCTTACTGTATTCCTTGCCTAGGCCCTGATCACAATGTTGCTAGCTGTCGGTTTTGTGCTAGATTTAACCAATGCACTGTTAAGCGTTGGTTCGATTTTGCATTTCATTACTTTGGCCGAAGATTTAATTATATAATGCCGTTGGAACAGCCGACGACCGGAGTTTACAAAAAACGCAAGGACAAGGAAAAGGATAGGCATCCGAGGTCCAAAACCGACGACGAGGCCTCTGCTAGGCCAGTCGCCGGTTCTCAGTGAGGTGCTTTTGCAGCCCCTGGCGCCCGCTACCTCAGAGCCACAGGCCGTTTCTGACT
Source organism: Protopterus annectens (assembly GCF_019279795.1). Lineage (NCBI taxonomy): Eukaryota > Metazoa > Chordata > Ceratodontiformes > Protopteridae > Protopterus > Protopterus annectens. The sequence goes on from NC_056734.1 coordinate 273,024,244, forward strand.
CCCACGTGGAGCCGACTGGGCCTCTGGATACTCAAGGTATTGGACACTTGGAAATCATTCCCTCAGATGGGTCCGGAGCCGCTGAACAGACATTGGCTTCTGAGGGTGTCTTCAGACCTACACAACTATATATTAAGCCATCTTCAGCTTCAAAGACTAAAGCAGCTCTAAAGACAAAGAAACAAGTACAGCATTCTCCTACTCAGTCTACCATGCCTAAAAAACAGATGCTCAAAATGGCCGAAGACCTAATTACTTTGATCAGGGGCTCCCATCCCCCGCCTGATAAGAGGCCTAGGCAAGAGACGGAGTATTATTCTTCTGATCAGGTTTCTATTTCCTCTGATTCCTCTTCTGAACAGGATTATTCCATGCTTCCCTATGAGGATTCTGATGCAGAAGAATCCATTCCTTCAGCCTCTCCTCCTGAGGATTATTCTTTTGGGGAAACCCTGCATACCATGAGGGAGTATTTCCACTGGGAGAGCCAAGATTATTCTGAATCTAAGAAAAGGCTCAGAGACTTTCTGCTACTTCCTCAGCACAGACCCCTTGCTATTCCACCTGTTTTAGACATTGTAAATGATGTATTTTCAGAGTCCGGCCTGTCCCCTGACTCTTTACCCCCTGCACCTGCTAAGCCAGACAGTTACTACATGGTTCCGGATTCTCATAAATTCCTATATAAAAACCCTGCTGCTGATCCAGAAACTATCTCAGGGTCCCAAAGACGTTAAAGCCTCCACTGCTAAAAAACCTGTCCCCTCTGATAGGGATTCTAGGGCTCTAGACAGATGGGTTAAAAAGTATACACTTCTGCTACTTTGGCTGTAAGGGCTTTAAATTGTCAGTTTCATATGCTTAAATATCAGCAGTATTTAATGTCACTGCTTAAACAGAAATTGTTGACAAATACTGAATTTTCCGAGAACACGGAATTGCAGGATTTATTGCATGCAGCTGAACAAGTGGGAAAGCATACTTTGCAGTGTGGTTATGATTCACTGGAGGCCTTGTGCAGGGCCGCTGTCACAGGTTCTATTATTAGAAGGCATGCTTGGTTAAAGGAACAGACCCTGCCCTGATCATGTTAAAGCAAAATTATTAGATGCACCATTGCAGCATGATACTTTGTTTGGTACTAAAGCAGAAGAGGTTTTGAAAAAAATGGAGGATAAAGCAAAATCCATGCAGACAGTCAAGGATTTCTTACAGGTACAGCCACACCCAGGTTTAGCAGGAACTGGCCTTCTAAAAATTGGTCCTTTCCAGTGTCAGACAGACCACAAAGAGGCAGATACAGGCGTCTCAGAGGCAGATCTCAGCCCCAATGTTCATACAGGCCTAAACAGTGGGGTGCTCCTACCTCCAAAAGCGGAGAATACAAATCGCAACCTTACAGGCAACAGTCCCAATGACTTTCCTCTGCCAGATCCAAGCACTTTTCTTTTGGCAGCCCCCTTAGGGGGGAAAACTAGCACTTTTCTCATCAAATTGGCAAATGATTACCCAAGACAAATGGGTCCTGAACATAGTGTCCCAAGGCTACAGGTTCCATTTTCACACTCTACCAAGGTCAAAAGGTATGCCAGACCTGCTACACAATCAATGGGCAGAGGCACAAAAACTAATTACAGCCCTCATGGACATGAGGGCCATTCAGCAAGTACCACAACAAGAGCAGGGGCAAAGATTTTACTCCAGACTTTTCCTAGTACCCAGGAAGGACAGAACCTGGAGGCCAGTACTGGACCTGTCTATACTAAATACGTTTCTGGAAGTCCCAACATTCAAGATGTTGACTCTACAGCAGCTACTGCCCATGCTGGGCAAGAAGGCTTGGCTCGTAAATTTGGACCTAAAAGAGGCATACCTGCATGTCCCAATCAGACAATCTTGCAGAAGATACCTCAGATTCATAGCTGGCTCAATGCATTACCAATTCTTTGCACTGCCCTTTGGCTTATCTGCTGCGCCCGGGGTCTTCACAAAGTGCCTGGCACCAGTAATTGCATTTTGCAGACAAAGAGGAATTCAAATATATCCCTACTTGGACGACTGCCTAATTCAAGCAGAGAACAAAGACATTCTTCTAAAGCATCTGGCATTTGTAAAAAGATTATTCACTGGTCTAGGGTACACATGGCCTAGGGTACACAGTAAACGAAAAGAAATCAAAACTAGTGCCCTCTCAAGAGATAATATTCCTGGGTGCAAGCTTAAATACAACTGCCCCGATGGCTTATCTCACGCCAGACCAGCAAAAGCAACTGACTTCTTACTTCAAGAAATTGGCAACAAAAACCCACTATCTGCAAGGAAAATCCTGCAGGCCTTGGGTTTCATGGCATCCTGCATTCTACTAATTCCATATGCCAGACTGCATATGAGGGAACTACAATGGTATCTAAAAAGTGTTTGAACTCGGCATTGCCACAGCCTGGAGACGGTAATTGCACTCATTCCCTGCCTGCAACAGGAGTTTCGATGGTGGGCAGAAGGCTGTCACCACAACAGGGGTCTGCCATTCAGTTTACCCACAACCAGAGAGACACTGACAACGGATGCATCAGATTATGCCTTGGGGGCCCATATGGCAGGAAAATGTATTCAGGACACATGGCCTGCAACCCGGATGCATCTTCACATGAATCAAAAAGAGATGCTAGCTGATGTTCATCGTGCATACAGCTGCAGTCATAACAGATGGGTTTTCCTGCCGTCAGGCGGGTCCTCGGTCGGCCGAATTCCAAAGTCTAGGTCCGGCGTCGGTTGTCGTCGCTTCTTCCCTGACGTCAGTGCGACAGGGGTATAAAAGAACCAGCCGACACCATTTTCTTCAGTCTTTCTTGCCACGCGGTGCCCGAAGCAGAAGCAGTTCACAAGTGCTGGTCGGCCAGCTCCTGAGATTACGAATATTTTTCAACCAAAGTCTTCCTGAAAGCTAAGTACCCCATTGGGGAAACTTTTCTTCCCTCAGACCGATGTCAGACAAAGTTAATAATTGCATTTTTATGTGGGAAGCAAATACCGCATAAGGATTTTCATTCCCTCTGCATTCCTTGCTTAGGCCCAGACCACGACGTCTCGGCCTGTCGTTTTTGTGCTACATTCAACAGACGCACTATTAAGCGTCGGGCGGAGTTCGCCCAACACTATTTTGGCAAAAAGTTTAATTACATTATGTCGTCGGATACTCCGACTCCAGTTTTGAGTAAAAAACGCAAAGATAAGGACCGACATACGAGGTCCGCGACTTCTACCGACACCACGCTAAAGCCGGCTACAGGTGCTCCGGTTCTCAGCGGCGCTCGCAGCCCCTGACTACCGATGACACTTCATTGGCGGTGTCTTCTGTGCCTGAGTGCAGGCTCTCCGGCCCACACCGACTACAGATACGAAGCCACTCTTGGCGGGGAAACTCCGAGTTTAGACAGGCCTGCCACCTCTCAAGGTGTCTTCAGGCCTTCTTCTTCTATCAAGGCTTTCACTAAGTCTAAAGCAGCCATGCATACTAAAAGACAAGCTCCACAGGGCCCTCTCAAGGCCCCATGCCTAAAAAGCAGATGCTCAAAATGGCTGAGGATTTGATTACTCTTATCAGGGTTCTCAACCCCCTCGGACAAAGGCCCAGAGTGGAGGAAGAATACCCTTCCTCGGACCAGGCCTCCATTACTTCAGAACATTCTGAAGACCAGGAACATTCATACTCCCCTTTTGAAGATTCTGATGCAGAGGAGTCCATTCCCTCGGTCTCCCCCCCTGAGGATTACTCTTTTGGGGAAACCTTACATACCTTGAGGGAACACTTCCACTGGGAAGGCCAAGAGTACTCAGACTCCAAGAAAAGGCTTAGGGACTTCCTCTTGCTCCCTCAGCACAGGCCTCTGGCTATGCCTCCTGTCTTAGACATACTAGATGATGTGTATTCGGAGGCCAGCCTTAACCCAGATTCTTTACCTCCAGCTCCAGTCAAGCCTGACGGGTATTACCGGGTTCCTGATTCACACCAATTCCTATACAAAAGCCATGCGGCTGACCCAGAAACTATTTCACAGGGTCCCAAGGGAATTAAGGCCTCCACTGCTAAAAATCCATTACCTTCAGAGAGAGATTCCAGATCTTTAGAAAGTGGGGGAAAAAGGTATACACCTCGGCCACCTTAACCATGAGGGCATTAAACTGTCAGTTCCATATGTTAAAGTACCAACAGTTTCTGTTATCACAGTTGAAAAGCAAAATGTCACAACTTGAACAGCCAGACTTGAAGGAGTTGCAGGATTTGTTACATAGTGCAGAGCAAGTGGGTAAACATACCTTGCAATGTGGATGTTCTTCGTCTTCCCTTGCTGCAGTCCTGACTATTGGGTATAGTCCGCGTCCCAGTCGGCCCGAATACCAGAGTATAAGGCTGACGTCGGTCATGGCGCCTTAGACTGACGTCAGTACGTCAGGGTACTAATGCGCATGACCGACGTCATTTCCTCAGTCTTTTTTGCCGCATGGTCCGATGCAGAAGCAATTTTGCGAGTGCAGGTTGGCGTTCTGAGATTTTCCGAAACCGGAGTTTCAGACCGAAACAGAGTTGGCTAAGTAACCCGTTGGGAACATTTTGGTTTTCTTGCCTCAGTATTTAACGGATGTCAGAAAAAGTGAATAACTGTATTTCTTGTGGGAAGCAGATACTGCATAGGGATTATCATACATTGTGTATACCTTGTTTAGGGCCTGAGCACGGCGTTGTTGGTTGCCGCTCTTGTGCTAGATTTAACAAGCGCACTATTAAGAGGAGGCTTGATTGTGCTAGGTTAGTGTTTGGGAAGCGTTGCAATTATAATATGCCGTCGGATGCTCCGGCCCGCTTCATCAAGAAGCGCAAGGACAAAACAGTGAAGCCTAGGGGTGAGGAACCGGCAGTCCCGGACGTCGGTTCTTTAGAAGGCTCAGGGGAGCCAGAGGTTTTGCCAGGAGTCTCTATGGAGTCTCAGGCAGATACTTTACTGTTACAGGATGTGCCCTCTCAGGAGGTAGGTCAGGCTGAGGGGGCTTCTCAGGTATCTGTTCTTCCCTCTCTTCCCAAGGTAGTTAGGGCCTCTCCTTCTGTTGCCAAAGCTTCTTTTAGAGGTAGGCCAAGTTCAGCTTCTGTGGGGCTTCTCCTAGCATTTCGGGCTCTGTGCCTAAGAAACATATGCTTAAAATGGCAGAAGATTTGATTACTCTGATTAGAGGTTCTATGCCCCGCCTGATAAGAGGCCTAGGGTGGAACAGGAGTTTGATAGTTTTGAACAGTGTTCACAGGCTTCAGAGTCTTCTGTGGAAGACTTGCAAGAGTTTCCTACTTATTCTGATTCTGATGTGGATGATTCCTCCTACAGCTTCTCCTCCTGAGGATTTTTCATTTTCAGAGACTCTTCACTCCATGAGGGAGCACTTTAAATGGGAAGGCCAGGATTACTCTGATTCAGGAAAAGGCTTAGGGAATTCTTGTTTTACCCCAGCATAGGCCCTTAGCTATTCCTCCTGTGTTGAATGTGGTGGAGGATGTTTTTGCAGAGGCTTCCCTGAACCCTGACTCCTTGCCTCCTGCTCCTGTTAAGCGGATAGGTATTATAGGGTGCCGAAGCTCATAAGTATTTGTTTAAGAGTCCTAGGGCGGACCCAGAAACTGTTTCTCAGGGGCCTAAAGGTGTTAAAGCTTCTGTGGTTAAAAATCCTGTACCCTCTGATAAAGAGGCAAGGGCTTTGGATAGGTGGGGTAAGAAAGTATATACTTCTTCCACTCTAGCCATGAGGCGTTGAATTGTCAGTTTCATATGCTGAAATATCAGAATTATCTTCTTTCACAATTGAAATCTAAGGTGGATGCTTTGGCGGAAGGTATTGAGTGTAAAGAATTGCTGGATTTGGTTCATGTGTCTGAACAAGTGGGTAAGCATTCTTTGCAGTGTGGTTTTGATGCTGTTCAGGCCTCCTCGAGGGTGGCTGCTACTAGTTCTGTTCTTCGCAGACATGCCTGGTTGAAGGATCAGAATTTAGCTGAGCATGTTAAGACCAGGATTTTGGATGCTCCTTTACAGTCTGATGTGTTGTTTGGACCGCCTGTGGAAGCAGTTTTAAAGAAAATGGAGGACAAAGCTAAGTCTATGCAGACTGTTAAAGATTTTTGCAGGTGCAGCCTCCGAAGTTTAGTAGAAATTGGCCTGCTAAGGGGTGGACATATCCTGCTTATGGTTCCCAGTCTAGGGGTAGGTCTAGGCGTGGTAGGGGCAGGGCTCAAGGTTCGTTTAGGCCTAGATCAGACAGTTCACCTGCTCAGACTTCTGGTGAGGGCAGGGGTCAGTCCTTTCGTAAGCAGAACCAATGACCTGCCTTTTCAGCTGCCAGTGGATTCTCGTCTGGCAGCTCCTTTGGGAGGAAGATTGTCTCTTTTCAAAGAAAATTGGGATTTAATCACTCAAGACAGATGGGTGCTGGATATCATTCATCACGGTTACAGATTTTATTTCCACACAATGCCCCTTTCAAAGGCATGCCAGATGTTCCTCCTCCACAAAGAAAAGAGGCTCACAAGCAAGTTTCTCAGTTACTCCAGATAGGAGCCATTCAGCCAGTCCCTGTATCAGAAAGGGGCTTCGGATTTTATTCTCGCCTGTTCCTAGTACCAAAGAAGGGGAACACGTGGAGACCAATTTTGGATTTATCTATCCTCAACACTTATCTGGACATTCCCAAGTTCAAGATGTTGACATTACAGCAACTGTTACCTCTGCTGGGCAAGGATCACTGGATGGTAACTTTGGATCTCAAGGAAGCTTACCTTCATGTGCCTATAAGGCTAAGTTGCAGAAAGTATCTGCGTTTCGAACTGGAGATTTTCATTATCAGTTCTCTGCATTGCCCTTTGGCTTATCTACTGCGCCCAGAGTATTCACAAAGGTTCTGGCTCCAGTGATAGCTTACTTCAGGCTTCAAGGCATTCAAATCTATCCTTACTTGGACGACTGCCTGATTCTGGCTCAAGAAAAGGAAGACCTTCTACAGCATCTGGAATATGTCATAGCAGTGCTAAGATGCCTAGGGTATTCTGTGAGCGAAATAAAGTCCAGTCTAGTACCCTCTCAAGACATGTGCTTTCTGGGTGTGAGACTGAATTCAGCAGCCCAGATTGGCTTTTTTAACCCGGACAAACAAAAGAGTCTGTCACTTTACTTCCATCAACTATCTCATCAGTCCGTGCTGACTGCAAGGACAGTCCTTCAAGCATTAGGGTTCATGGCATCTTGTATTCTGGTGCTTCCCAATGCCAAACTGCATATGAGGAAGCTGCAATGGTATCTCAAAATGTATGGACACAGCACTGCCAAGATTTCGACACTGTCATTCACATAATACCTTGCCTTCAAAAGGAATTCTTGTGGTGGGCTCAGGAATGTCACCTAAACAAGGGACTCTCTGTGACCCGGCCAGAGGCGAGTCAGATTTTAACGACAGATGCCTCGGACACTGCTTGGGGAGCTCATCTGAATGGAAAGTGGATACAAGACAAGTGGCCTGCCAGACTACAGCATCTACATATCAACATGAAGGAGATGTTAGCAGTCCAGTTTGCATTGATGGCTTTCAAGGAGTTACTTCTTCCAGGGCAGGTGTTGATTCTAACAGACAACACAACTGTCATGTGGTACATCAACAAGCAAGGGGGAACACATTCTTATCCTCTATGCAGGCAAGCAATGATTTTATGGGAGACTGCGTTAAGCCTGCGACTGACTCTTCAGGCAAGGTTTCTGCCAGGAGCACAGAACTCCCTAGCAGATGTATTAAGCAGACAAATCATGGATCCCCACAGTGGAAACTGGATCTTCATGTATTTCAGAAATTGACAGTGTCATGGGGAACTCCAGACATAGATCTGTTCGCTTCTCCACTAAACCACCAGCTGCCAAAGTATTGCACAAAGGGGTTTCATCACACAGCTTGGAAAGTGGATGCTCTGTCTTTCAGTTGGAAAAACCTTCATGTCTATGCCTTTCCACCTCTGCCTCTTCTTCCAAAGGTATTATTAAAGGTCAGACAAGACAGGCCAAGGATGATTTTGATAGCTCCAGATTGGCCTCGGCAACACTGGTACCCACTTCTAAGGAGTCTTGTAAAGAAGCCTCCATGGCCTTTACCTCTGATTCCTCATCTGTTATCTCAGAAGGACGGTCATCTGCTCAATGTCAAGCTTCAATCTCTTCATCTCACAGCTTGGCATATTCTGTGTTGAAGCACAGCAGGTCTCAGCTTCCTCAACAAGTTTTAAATGTGATTATGGAAGCTAGAAGGCCTAGTACTAGGAGAGTGTACGCAGAAAAATGGAAGAGATTTTTATTTTGGAGTACAGCAAAGAATTTGGAGATTTCAGAGCCTAATTTGAGTGTGGCTCTTCAATATCTTACTGAATTATTGGACAAAGGTTTGTCCTTCTCTTCCATAAAGATTCATGCTGCAGCAATTTCAGCTCACTATGATTGTGACCCACCTTTGTTTTCGCATCCTTTGTTCAAGCAGTTTCTTAGAGGGGCAAAGAATATAAGACCCCACGTGAGCTCCTACTCCTGCTTGGGATCTCAATTTTGTGTTGGAAAAACTTACTCTACAACCTTTTGAGCCTGCAGCTACTGCTGAATTGAAATATTTGTCATGGAAGACTGCTTTTCTGTTGGCTATTACTTCTGCAAGAAGGGTGTCTGAGTTGCAGGCCCTTATGGCAGTAGAGCCCTTTTGATTTTCCATAAGGACAGGGTTTCATTACGCACTAATCCTTCCTTTATGCCTAAGGTGGTTTCTAGTGTGGCTTTAAACCAAACTATTCATTTGCCTCGTTTTTGCAGATCCTCAAAATAAAGGGGAAAAGATTTTGCACACTTTAGATGTACACAGGCAATTGCGTTATTATTTGAGCAGGACTAAGAATTTTAGGCAGTCTCAGCAGTTACTTGTTTCTTTTGCTTTGAGTTCACAGGGCAAGCCTGTGTCAAAACAAACTATTTCTAGGTGGATTGGCTTTTGCATTGCATTTTGTTATTCCCATCATGGCAAAGAGGTTCCAGCTGGGATTAGGCCTCATTCCACTAGGGCTACTGCCACTTCAACAGCATTTCTAAGGGGGTGGCAACTAAGGATATTCTGGAAGCAGCTACTTGGAGTTCAGTGCATACTTTCTCTAGGCATTATCACCTGCCTATATACTCTAAGACTAGGGCTGGTTTTGCCACAGCTGTTTTACAAGGCATGTTGTCAGCTCCTGCTACTTTATAATTTGCCAGCCTCCCTTACCTCTGCTTTGGGATTCTACCCAATAGTCAGGACTGCAGCAAGGGAAGGCGAAGAACATAGTACAGTTTTGTACCTACCATAAATGTAGATGTTCGAGGATTCCCTTGCTGCAGTCCAATACCTCCCTCCTTCCCTCTGTGTTTGGGGTGGTTGTGTAGGTGAGTTTTCATGCTTATATTTTTGTATATATTGTTGTATATATTGTACATGTTTTTGGTGCAGGTTGTTTTGGGACTTGTCTTTTGGGTCTTCTGACATCTGGGGCAAGAAAAGACTGAGGAAATGGCGTCGGTCATGCGCATTAGTACCCTGACGTACTGGCGTCAGTCTAAGGCGCCATGACCGACGTCAGCCTTATACTCTGGTATTCGGGCCGACTGGGACGCGGACTATACCCAATAGTCAGGACTGCAGCAAGGGAATCCTCGAACATCTACATTTATGGTAGGTACAAAACTGTACTTTTTGATGCTTTAGAGGCCTCATGTAGAGCTGCTGTTACAGGATCAGTCATACGTAGACATGCTTGGCTCAAAGAGCAAACCTTACCAGATCTTGTCAAAGCTAAATTACTAGATGCACCTCTTCAAAAAGATGTATTGTTTGGTGTTAAAGCTGAGGAGGTATTAAAGAAAATTGAGGAAAAGGCAAAATCAATGCAAACAGTGAAAGATTTCCTACAGGTACAACGTCCACGTTTCAGTAGAAATTGGCCTTCAAAAAATTGGTCCTTTCCAGCCACGGACAGACCCCAAAGAGGTAGATACAGGTGCCCGAGGGGTAGAGGGCAATCTCAAGGATCGTTTAGAGGCAGACAATGGCAAGCACCTATACAAAGAGGTGGTGAGGATAGTTCACAGCCATTCAGAAAGCAGAACCAATGACTTTCCCCTTTGCATGCCAAGCAAGGCTCAAATGGCAGCACCTTTAGGCGGAAAACTGGCATTATTTTCAAAAAATTGGCATATTGTCACAAAAGACAAATGGATCCTGGACATTATAGACAGAGGCTACAGATTCCACTTTCACACCCTTCCAAAAATGAGAGGCATGCCAAACCTGCCACACAATCAAAGGGCAGAGGCACAAACAAAATTTCAGATCTCATGGACATGAAAACTACCTGCACAAGAACAGGGTCAAGGTTTTTATTCCAGACTATTCCTGGTACCAAGGAAGGGCAAAGATTGGAGACCTATTTTGGACCTATCCATCCTAAACACATTTTTTACTCGTGCCAAAATTCAAGATGCTCACATTACAGCAGCTTCTTACCATGCTGGGCAAGGAGTCTTGGCTGGTAACATTGGACCTCAAGGAGGCATACCTGCATGTCCCAATCAGACAAGATTGCAGAAGATACCTCAGATTTCTTGCAGGTTCAACCCATTATCAATTCGCTGCATTGCCCTTTGGCTTATCTACTGCGTCCAGAGTGTTCACGAAATGCCTGGCATCAGTAATTGCCTACTGCAGACTTCAAGGGATACAAATATACCCATATTTGGACAACTGCCTGATCCAAGCGGACAGCAAGCACATACTTCTGAAACATCTGGCGTTTTGTAATAATGCTGAATTCTCTGGGGTACACAGTCAACAAAAAGAAATCAAGGCTAATACCCTCTCAAACAATAATTTTCCTGGGTGCCAGCTTGAATACAAATACCGAGATGGCCTACCTCACGCCAGAGAAACAAGGGCAACTAACTCAATACTTCAGAAAACTGGCAACCTTCACCAGGCTGACTGCAAGGAAAATCATGCAGGCTCTGGGATTCATGGCATCTTGCATCCTGCTAATCCCATGTGCAAAGCTGCATATGAGGAAACTTCAGTGGTACCTAAAAAACCTATGGTCTCAACACAGCCACAGTTTGGAAACAATAATACCACTGATTCCATGTCTTCAAAAGGAATTTCTGTGGTGGGCTCAAGCATGCCAAAGAAACACAGGTCTCCCATTCTGCAAGCCTCAAGCAAATCAAGTCATCACAACCTTAGCCTCGGACTACGTCTGGGGGGCGCACATGACAGATCGGTGCATTCAGGGCAAATGGTCCCAAAAAGAAAAGCACCTTCACATCAATCAAAAGGAAATGCTAGCAGTATAAATGCTATTATGGCTTTCAAAGATCTTCTGCATCCAGGCCAGCTATTGATAAGGACAGACAACACCACAGTAATGTGGTACATAAACAAACAGGGAGGAACCCATTCATACCCCCTATGCAGGCTAGCCATGTCTCTTTGGAACATGGCTCTGGATTTACAAATCGAACTTCAAGCACAGTTCCTGCCAGGCAAGGAAAACACGCTGGCAGACAACCTAAGCAGAAAGATGACAGATCCGCACGAATGGAAGTTGCATCCTCAAGTTTTTACAAAGATAATTCAAGCATGGGGAAGGCCAGACATAGATCTCTTTGCCACCCACAGAAATCACCAATTGACAAAATTCTGCTCAAGGACCTTTCATCCACAGGCCTGGAAAGTGGACGCACTCTCTTTCAGTTGGACAACAATGACAGTTTATGCCTTTCCACCTCTTCCTCTGCTGCCCAAAGTTCTATTAAAAACCAGAGCAGACAGACCAAAGATGATTCTCATTGCTCCAGACTGGCCAAGACAACACTGGTACCCACTCCTGAGGAGCCTGACACATTCCCCACCATGGATCCTGCCTCTAATGCCTCTTCTACTGACTCAGCACAACTTCAAAACTCTTCACAGTCAGCTGAAAACACTCAATCTAGCCGCATGGAAGATTCCTTAAATTCACAACAGACCCTACTCTCCAAGGAGGTGCAGGATGTCATTTTTGGAGGCCAGAAGGCCTTCTGCTAGAAAAGCCTACTCCGCAAAATGGAAATGGTTTTGTGCCTGGAATCAGAAAAAGGGTCAGAATCCTGAAATACTGAATTTACCTCAAATATTACAGTACCTAGCTGAGATGCTAAGCAGTGGACTTCATTCTGTTCCATCAAAATCCATGCCTCAGCCATTTCTGCAGAATACAACACTGATCCTCCTTTATTCTCTCACCCCCTCTTAAGACAGTTCCTCAGAGGGGCTAAGAATATAAAACCCCCAAGGAAACCACCAGTACCTGCTTGGGACCTCAATTTCATTCTAGAAAACCTGACCTTGCCTCCTTTTGAGCCAGCTGCTTCAACAGAACTGCAATATTTGTCCTGGAAAACAGCCTTCCTTCTGGCTATCACCTCAGCTCGCAGGGTTTCGGAACTACAAGCCCTCATGGCTGTGCAGCCTTTCATCATTTTCCATCAAGACAGAGTTTCCTTACGAACCAATCCTTCCTTTATGCCAAAGGTAGTATCCAGGGTAGCTTTGAATCAGGATATCCACTTACCTACCTTTTACCCTAATCCTCAAAACAAAGGGGAGAGGCTATTACATTCCTTGGACATTCACAGACAGCTACGTTATTATTTGGACAGAACAAAGCCTTTCAGAAAATCAGAGCAACTCTTTGTGTCCTATGCTACAGGAGCTCAAGGGAAGCCTATTTCCAAACAGACAATCTCAAAATGGATAGCCCACTGCATACGCTTTTGTTACTCTTTTCATGGTAAAACTGTACCTGCAGGCATCAGATCTCACTCCACAAGGGCCACAGCTACCTCTGCAGCTTTCCTCAGGGGGGTTCCTACCAAAGATATTTTGGAAGCAGCCACTTGGAGTTCTGTACATACTTTCTCCAAGCACTATCACCTACCATTGTACTCAAAATCTAGGGCAGGCTTTGCCACTGCTGTCTTGCAGGGCATCCTGGCTCCTCCTAGTTCCACCTAGTGCCTACCACCCCTTTTTTAGCTTTGTGATTCTACCAATCTGTTATGACTGCAGCTGTATGCATGATGAACATAGTACAGATGTCCTTCAAGGATGCATCTGCAGTCCTTACAAATGGGTTGTCCTGTCGTCAGGCAGCCCTTCGGTCGGCCGGATTCCAAAGTCTGGGTCCGGCTTCGGCTGGTGTCGCACTTCACCCGACGTCATTGCGGCAGTTTTCGGGTATAAAGGCATCAGCCGACGCCATTTTCCTCAGTCTTTCTTGCCGCGTGGCGCCCGAAGCAGAAGCTGTTCGCAAGTGCCGGTCGGTCAGATCCAGAGATTACTTCTACCGAATACTACTTCGAAGACTTCTATAAAGCTAAGTACCCCGTTGGGGACTCTTTCTTGCCTCAGCCGATGTCAGAGAAAGTTAATAACTGTTTATCTTGTGGGAAACAAATACCTCATAAAGATTTCCACTCCTATTGTATACATTGTTTAGGCCCAGACCACGACGTAGCAGCTTGTCTAGCCTGTGCTTCTTTTAACCAGCGGACGCTGAGACGTCGCTCGGACTTTGCTGAACAGATTTTTGGCTCCGATTTTGCCTACATTATGCCATCGGATCCTCCGACTACGCAAATAACTAAAAAACGCAAAGAAAAGGACCGACACTCGCGGTCCCCGGTTTCGGCTGAAACCACGGCCAAGCAATCCGCGAGTGTCTCGGTTTCGGCCGAAACCGAGCAAGCGGTTCTTTCTACAGCCGACAACTTGCCTTCTACCGAGGCCTCTTCTATTCTGGTAGAAACGGCTTCTGAAATCCAGCCTTCTGTTGCGATTTCACAGGATTTATCAGACACCATTCCTCTAGATATTTCTTCTCCTGCACGTGGAGCTGCTAGGCCTCCTCCAGCTATGTCTATTAAGGCCTTTGCCAGGGCTAAAGCAGCCAAAACTTCCAAACCAGTGCCTGCCAAGCCCCCCTCTCACAGGCCTAGCACCAGCTCCCATATGCTTTCTTTGGCACAGGATCTTATCACCTTAATCCGTGGATCCCAGCCTCATCCAGACAGGGCCGCTCTCCCTCCTCCAGAAAAGAGGCCTAGAGCAGAGCCCCCTGAGCCAGTAGCCACATATGTTTCTTCTGATGATTCAGAACATTCTGATCCTCCTGAGGCTTCTTATTCTCCTTACGAAGACTCCGATGCTGAGGAGTCCATTCCTTCAGCCTCTCCTCCTGAGGAATTTTCCTTTGGGGAAACCTTGCATGCTATGAGGGAACAATTCCAGTGGCAGGGCCAAGATTTCTCAGACTCAAGAAAAAGGCTTAGGACCTTTCTACACTTACCACAGCATAGGCCTTTAGCTATTCCTCCAGTTCTATCTGTTGTTGATGATGCATTTAATGATGCTTGCACTTCTCCTGATACTTTACCCCCGGCTCCTGCTAAACCAGATAGGTACTACAGGGTCCCGGACACTCATCACCACTTATGTAAAGCCCCTTTTGCAGATCCAGAGACTATCTCCCAGGGCCCTAAAGCTGTAGCAGCTACTTCTTCTAAAAACCCCCTCCCCTCTGAAAGGGATTCCAGGTCCTTAGAGAGATGGGGTAAAAAAAGTTTACACCTCTGCTACTTTGTCAGCTAGAGCTTTGAATTGCCAATTTCATATGATCAGGAGTTCATGCTTGACCAGTTGACTAAAAAGCTGTCCTCTGAAGAATCTTTAAAATGTGGCTATGATGCACTGGAGGCTTCCTTTAGATCAGCCATGACGGGCACAGTTATCAGGAGGCATGCATGGTTGAAAGAACAGGCATTACCGGACCATATCAAATCTAAGCTTTTGGATGCACCTATGGACAAGGTCAATTTATTTGGTGCCCCTGCACAGCAGGTTCTCAAAAAGATGGAAGAGAAAGCAAAATCTGTGCAAACCGTAAAAGATTTCTTACAAGTTCAACCTCCAAGGTTTAGCAGGAATTGGCCCTCCAAGAATTGGTCCTTTCCGGAGTCCTCTAAGGCACAAAGAGGCAGGAATAGGCGCTCTAGAGGCAGAAATCAATCCAGAGGTGCCTACAGGGGTCGCCAGTGGCAGGGTAACAACCAGCGAGGCACGGACACAGCCACCACCTCTACAACAACTCAATCACAGTGACTTGGCGGTGACACCGCCTACCAGGGAACAACTAGAATCCCCCTTAGGCGGAAAGCTAACCTTATTTTCAAGAAACTGGCACTGCATTACAAGAGAAAAATGGATTTTGCAAACTATACACCAAGGTTACAGGTTCCATTTCCATACTCTACCAGGAAAGAGAGGAATGCCAAACCTACCACCTACTCAAAGGGCAGAAGCTCTAAAACAAATATCTCAATTATTAAGAATGAGAGCTGTGGAAAAGGTACCATCTATGGAGCAAGGGAAGGGATTTTACTCCAGGCTCTTCCTGGTACCAAGAAAAGAAAACAAATGGAGGCCTATTCTAGATCTGTCCGCTCTAAACACATTCCTCATTGTTCCAAAATTCAAAATGCTGACTCTACAGCAGCTTCTTCCCATGCTGGGCAAGGAGTCTTGGCTGGTAACTCTAGATCTCAAGGAGGCATACCTGCACGTCCCCATAAGACCAATTTGCAGAAGATACCTCAGATTTCTTGCAGGATCAGAGCATTATCAATTCTCAGCATTGCCCTTTGGCTTATCTACTGTGCCCAGAGTGTTCACGAAATGCCTGGCATCAGTAATCGCTCATTGCAGACTTCAGGAATTCAAATCTATCCCTACCTGGACGACTGCCTGATACAAGCGGACAACAAAACAAATTAACAGAAGACTTACAAAGAGTCATCTACCTGCTACAAGCCCTGGGATACACAGTCAATTCAAAAAAGTCAAGGCTGATTCCATCCCAAATAATAACCTTTCTGGGTGCAGAACTGGACACATCAAAACAAATGGCATTTCTAACTGCAGAAAAGAAAGAACAACTTCCTCTCTACTTTTTGGCATTATCAAAGCAGAGCCATCTAACTGCAAGAAAAGTGTTACAAGCTCTAGGCTTCATGGCATCCTGCATAATTCTGGTCCCTCATGCCAGGCTTCATATGAGAAAGCTACAGTGGTACCTAAAGAATTTGTGGTCTCAGCACAAGCACAGCCTGGAAACCAAAATTCCAATTATCCCATGCCTGAAGCAAGAGTTCTTATGGTGGGCTCAGGCCTGTCAATCAAACACAGGACTGCCCTTCAGCAAAAGTCATCCAAGACAAACTATCACGACAGATGCCTCAGACCTCGGTTGGGGGCACACATGATGGACAAGTGCATTCAAGGCCTATGGACTCAAGACCAACTGCATCTGCACATAAATCTAAAAGAAATGATGGCAGTAAAATTGGCTATCCAGGCATTCAGACCTCTTCTCCACGAAGGCCAGCTGTTGATAAGGACAGACAACACCACAGTTATGTGGTACATCAACAAACAGGGAGGCACACACTCATACCCCCTATGCCGGCTGGCACTAGACCTATGGAATGTGGCTCTGGGTTACAACCTTCAGTTACAGGCAATTTATGTTCCAGGGAAGGAAAACATTCTAGCAGACATATTAAGCAGAACTATAACAGATGCCCACGAATGGATGCTGCATCCGGACATCTTCAAAGCCATCACAAGAAAATGGGGATTGCCACAAATAGACTTGTTTGCATCCACATACAATCACCAATTGAAGAAATTCTGCACAAGGACTTACCACCCACTTGCTTGGAAGGTGGACTCCCTATCCTTCAGTTGGAAAAGCCTGACAGCATACGCATTCCCACCACTTCCTTTGATGCACAAGGTGCTTCTCAAGATCAAAGAGGAACGTCCGAGGATCATTCTGATAGCCCCAGACTGGCCAAGACAGCATTGGTACCCACTTCTGAGGAGCATGTCCAGGGAACAAATATGGAAACTACCACTGATCCCATTACTGCTGACACAGAACAACTACAACATTCTGCATCCAAGCGTAAAAACTCTGCAGCTAACTGCCTGGAACATTACATGACAGAAATTAACCCAAATTTATCCCAAAGGGTTAAGGACATAATCCTGGAGGCTCGTAGACCTTCAACAAGGAAGAATTATGCAGCAAAATGGAAAAGATATCTCATCTGGAGTGCTGCAAAAGGGCAAGATGTGACACTGGTGAACATAGCCAACATCCTGGAGTACTTGGCTGAGCTCTACCACAAAGGCCTGTCCTATTCCTCCATCAAGATACATGCATCAGCTATTTCAGCACAATACAGCTTGGATCCTCCTGTCTTCTCGCGTCCTCTGCTCAGACAGTTTCTGAGGGGAATTAAAAATGTAAAACCTCCCAGGAAACCTCCATTGCCAGCATGGGACTTGAACTTTGTGCTAGAAAAACTGAATCTACCTCCTTTCGAGCCAGCAGCTACAGCAGACTTGCAATACTTATCCTGGAAGACTGCCTTCCTGCTGGCAATAACTTCGGCAAGAAGGGTCTCTGAACTACAAGCATTAATGGCAGTACAACCCTTCCTGATCTTCCATCAAGATAGAGTGTCCATGAGAACAAATCCTACATTCATGCCTAAGGTGGTATCCAGAGTCTCTTTAAATCAGGCTATCCACCTTCCTACATTCTTCCCCAATCCACAGAACAGGGGAGAAAAGCTTTTACATACCTTGGATGTACACAGGCAATTACGCTACTACCTGGACAGGACAAAAAACAATAGAAAAACTGACCAGCTTCTGGTAGCTTATGCAACAGGAAAAGAAGGAAAACCAATTTCTAAACAGACAATCTCCAAATGGATAGGAAATTGCATTAGATTTTGTTATTTCTACCATGGAAAGAAAACTCCAGAGAACATCAGGCCTCACTCCACAAGGGCCACAGCCACTACCACAGCTTTCTTACGAGGAGTGGCTACCAAGGACATTATAGAGGCTGCTACTTGGACCTCCGTGCATACATTTGCCAAGCATTATAACTTACCTCTATACTCTAGATCCCGTGCTGGCTTTGCCACTGCTGTTTTGCAAGGGATCCTGACTACACCATAATCTAGTCTCTTTTCCTCCTCCCCTAGTTTAGCTATGGTATTCTACCCATTTGTAAGGACTGCAGATGCATCCTTGAAGGACATAGTACAGATGTTCTTCGTTCCACATTGCTGCAGTCCTTACTATTGGGTAGTCCGCTGTCCAGTCGGCCCGAATACCAGAGTATATGGCTGACGTCGGTCAGGGCGCATTAGACTGACGTCAGTACGTCAGGGTACTAATGCGCATGACCGACGTCATATCCTCAGTCTTTTTTGCCGCATGGTCCGATGCAGAAGCAGTTTTGCGAGTGCAGGTTGGCGTTCTGAAATATTTCCGAAACCGGAGTTTCAGACCGAATCAGAGTTGGCTAAGTACCCGCTAGAACATTTTGGTTTTTCTTGCCTCAGTATTTAACCGGATGTCAGAAAAAGTGAATAACTATTTCTTGTGGGAAACAGATACCTCATAGGGATTACCATACCTTGTGTATACCTTGTTTAGGGCCTGAGCACGACGTTGTTGGATGCCGCTCTTGTGCTAGGTTTAACAAACGCACTATTAAGAGGAGGTTAGACTGTGCCAGGTTAGTGTTTGGAAGCGTTGCAATTATAAAATGCCGTCGGATGCTCCGGCGCCGCTTCGTCCAAGAAGCGCAAGGACAAAACAGCGAAGTCTAGGGTTGATGAACCGGCAGTCCCGGACGTCGGTTCTTTAGAAGGCTCAGTGGAGCCAGAGGTATTGCCAGGAGTTTCTTTGGAGTCTCAGGCAGAGACTTTACTGTTACAGGATGTGCCTTCTCAGGAGGTAGGCCAGGCTGAGGGGCTTCTCAGGTAACTGTTCTTCCCTCTCTTCCCAAGGTAGTTAGAGCCTCTCCTTCTGTTGCCAAAACTTCTTTGAGAGGTAGGCCAAGTTTAGCTTCAGTGGGGGCTTCTCCTAGCACTTCAGGTTCTGTGCCTAAGAAACATATGCTTAAAATGGCAGAAGATTTGATTACTATGATTAGAGGTTCTATGCCCCTCCTGATAAGAGGCCTAGGGTGGAACCTGAGTTTCAGTGTTTGGATCAGTATTCAGAGGCTTCAGAGTCTTCATGGGAAGATTTGCAGGAGTTTCCACCTTATTCTGATTCTGATGTGGATGATTCCACTCCTACAGCTTCTCCTCCTGAGGATTTCTCATTTTCAGAGACTCTGCATTCCATGAGAGAACACTTTAAATGGGAAGGCCAAGATTACTCTGATTCCAGGAAAAGGCTTAGGGAATTCTTATTTTTACCCCAACATAGGCCCTTAGCTATACCTCCTGTGTTGAATGTGGTGGAAGATGTTTTGCAGAGGCTTCCCTGAACCCTGACTCTTTGCCTCCTGCTCCTGTTAAACCTGATAGGTACTATAGGGTGCCCAAGCTCATAAGTATTTGTTTAAGAGTCCTAGGGCGGATCCAGAAACTGTTTCTCAGGGGCCTAAAGGTGTTAAGGCCTCTGTGGTTAAAAATCCTGTTCCCACTGATAAAGAGGCAAGGGCTTTGGATAGGTGGGGAAAGAAAGTGTATACTTCTTCCACTCTAGCCATGAGGCGTTGAATTGTCAGTTTCACATGCTAAAATATCAAAATTATCTCCTTTCACAATTGAAATCTAAGGTGGATGCTTTAGCGGAAGGTATTGAGTGTAAAGAGTTGCTGGATTTAGTTCATGTGTCTGAACAAGTAGGTAAGCATTCTTTGCAATGTGGTTTTGATGCTGTACAGGCCTCTTCGAGGGTGGCTGCTACTAGTTCTGTTCTTCGCAGGCATGCCTGGTTGAGGGATCAGAATTTAGCTGAGCATGTTAAGATAAGGATTTTGGATGCTCCTTTACAGTCTGATGTGTTGTTTGGTTCGCCTGTGGAAGCAGTTTTAAAGAAAATGGAGGACAAAGCTAAGTCTATGCAAACTGTTAAAGATTTTTGCAGGTGCAGCCACCAAGTTTAGTAGAAATTGGCCTGCTAAGGGGTGGACATATCCTGCTTATGACTCCCAGTCTAGGGGTAGGTCTAGACGTGGTAGGGGCAGAGCTCAAAGTTCTTTAGGCCTAGAACAGGGAGCTCACCTGCTCAGACTTCTGGTGAGGGCAGGGGTCAGTCCTTTCGTAAACAGACCCAATGACCTGCCTTTTCAGCTGCCAGAAGATTCTCGTCTGGCAGCTCCTTTGGGAGGAAGACTGTCTCTTTTCAAAGAAAATTGGGATTTAATTACTCAAGACAGATGGGTGTTGGATATCATTCACCACGGTTACAGGTTTTATTTCCATACATTGCCCCTTTCAAAGGCATGCCAGACGTTCCTCCTCCACAAAGAAAAGAGGCTCACAAGCAAATTTCTCAGTTACTCCAGATGGGGCCATTCAGCCAGTCCCTGTATCAGAAAGGGGCCTAGGATTTTATTCTCGCCTGTTCCTAGTACCAAAGAAGGGGAACACGTGGAGACCAATTTTGGATTTATCTCCTCAACACTTATCTGGACATTCCAAAGTTCAAGATGTTGACGTTACAACAGCTTTTACCTCTGCTGGGCAAAGATCACTGGATGGTAACTTTAGATCTCAAGGAGGCTTATCTTCATGTGCCTATAAGGCTAAGTTGCAGGAAGTATCTGGTTTCGAGCTGGAAATTCTCATTATCAGTTCTCTGCATTGCCCTTTGGCTTATCTACTGCGCCCAGAGTATTCACAAAGGTTCTGGCTCCAGTGATAGCTTACTTCAGGCTACAAGGAATTCAAATCTATCCTTACTTGGACGACTGCCTGATTCTGGCTCAAGAAAAGGAAGACCTTCTACAGCATCTGGAATATGTTATAGCAGTGCTAAGATGCCTAGGGTATTCTGTGAACGAAATAAAGTCCAGTCTAGTACCCTCTCAAGACATGTGCTTTCTGGGTGTGAGACTGAATACAGCAGCCCAGATGGCCTTTTAACCCCGGACAAACAAAAGAGTCTATCACATTACTTCCATCAACTATCTCATCAGTCCGTGCTGACTGCAAGGACAGTCCTTCAAGCATTAGGGTTCATGGCATCTTGTATTCTGGTGCTTCCCAATGCCAAACTGCATATGAGGAAGCTACAATGGTATCTCAAAAATGTATGGACACAGCACTGCCAGGATTTGGACACTGTCATTCAAATAATACCTTGCCTTCAAAAGAATTTTTGTGGTGGGCTCAGGAATGTCACCTAAACAAGGGACTCTCTGTGACCCGGCCAGAGGCGAGTCAGATTTTAACGACAGATGCCTCGGACATTGCTTGGGGAGCTCATCTAAATGGAAAGTGGATACAAGACAAGTGGCCTGCCAGACTACAGCATCTACATATCAACATGAAGGAGATGTTAGCAGTCCAGTTTGCATTAATGGCTTTCAAGGAGTTACTTCTTCCAGGGCAGGTGTTGATTCTAACAGACAACACAACTGTCATGTGGTACATCAACAAACAAGGGGGAACACATTCTTACCCATTGTGCAGGCAAGCAATGATTTTATGGGAGGCTGCGCTCAGCTTGCAACTAACTCTTCAGGCAAGGTTTCTGCCGGGTGCACAGAACTCCTTAGCAGATGTGTTAAGCAGACAAATCATGGATCCCCATGAGTGGAAACTGGATCTTCATGTATTTCAAAGGTTGACAGTGTCCTGGGGAACTCCAGACATAGATCTGTTCGCTTCTCCACTAAACCACCAGCTGCCAAAGTTTTGCACAAAGAGGTTACATCACACAGCTTGGAAAGTGGATGCTCTCTCTTTCAGTTGGGAAAATCTTCATGTGTATGCTTTCCACCTCTTCCTCTTCTTCCAAAGGTGCTTCTAAAGGTCAGACAAGACAAGCCAAGGATGATTTTAATAGCTCCAGATTGGCCTCGGCAGCACTGGTACCCATTACTGAGGAGTCTCATAAAGAAGCCTCCATGGCCTTTACCCTTGATTCCACCTGTTGTCTCAGAGAGAAGGCCACCTGCTCAATGTCAAGCTTCTCTTCATCTAACAGCATGGCATATTCTGTTTTGAGAGACAGCCGGTCT
The DNA here is from genome assembly GCF_019279795.1 of Protopterus annectens. NCBI lineage: Eukaryota > Metazoa > Chordata > Ceratodontiformes > Protopteridae > Protopterus > Protopterus annectens. The sequence continues at coordinate 273,046,493 of NC_056734.1, forward strand.
CAACTTCCTCAACAAGTTTTAAATGTGATTATGGAAGCTAGAAGACCTAGTACAAGGAAAGTGTACGCAGAAAAATGGAAGAGATTTTTATTTTGGAGTGCAGCAAGAATTTGGATATTTCTGAGCCTAATTTGAGTGTGGCTCTTCAATATCTTACTGAGTTATTGGACAAAGGTTTGTCCTTCTCTTCCATTAAGATTCATGCTGCAGCAATTTCAGCTCACTATGATTGTGACCCACCATTGTTTTCATCCTTTGTTCAAGCAGTTTCTCAGAGGGGCAAAGAATATAAGACCCCCTAGAGCTCCTACTCCTGCTTGGGATCTCAATTTTGTGTTGGAAAAACTTACTCTACAACCTTTTGAGCCTGCGGGTACTGCTGATTTAAAATATTTGTCATGGAAGACTGCTTTTTTGTTGGCTATTACTTCTGCAAGAAGGGTTTCTGAGTTGCAGGCCCTTATGGCAGTAGAGCCCTTTCTCATTTTCCATAAGGATAGGGTATCATTACGTACTAATCCTTCCTTTATGCCTAAGGTGGTTTCTAGTGTGGCTTTAAACCAAACTATTCATTTGCCCACTTTCTATGCAGATCCCCAAAATAAAGGGGAAAAGATTTTGCACACTTTAGATGTACATAGGCAGTTGCGTTATTATTTAAGCAGGACTAAGGACTTCAGGCAGTCTCAGCAGTTGTTTGTTTCTTTTGCTTTGAGTTCTCAGGGCAAGCCTGTGTCTAAGCAAACTATTTCTAAGTGGATTGGGTTTTGCATTTCATTTTGTTATTCCCATCATGGCAAGGAGATTCCAGCTGGGATTAGGCCTCATTCCACTAGGGCTACTGCCACTTCAACAGCATTTCTAAGGGGGGTGGCAACTAAGGATATTTTGGAGGCAGCTACATGGAGTTCAGTGCATACTTTCTCTAAGCATTATCACCTTCCTCTCTACTCTAAGTCTAGGGCTGGTTTTGCCACAGCTATTTTGCAAGGCATGTTGTCAGCTCCTGCTTCTTTATGATTTGCCAGCCTCTTTTACCTCTGCTTTGGGATTCTACCCAATAGTAAGGACTGCAGCAATGTGGAACGAAGAACATAGTACAGTTTTGTACCTACCATAAATGTAGATGTTCGAGGATCCACATTGCTGCAGTCCAATTTACCTCCTCCTTCCCCTCTGTGTTTAGGGGTGGTTGTGTAGGTGAGGTTATATGTTGATATTTTTGTATATATTTCTGTATATATTGTACATATTTTTGGTGCAGGTATTTTGGGCCTTGTCTTTTTAGGGTCTTCTGACATCTGGGGCAAGAAAAGACTGAGGATATGACGTCGGTCATGCGCATTAGTACCCTGACGTACTGACGTCAGTCTAATGCGCCCTGACCGACGTCAGCCATATACTCTGGTATTCGGGCCGACTGGACAGCGGACTACCCAATAGTAAGGACTGCAGCAATGTGGATCCTCGAACATCTACATTTATGGTAGGTACAAAACTGTACTTTTTGTACCTACCATAAATGTAGATGTCCGAGAGGAATTCATCTGCAGTCAGGATTACCCACCCTCCTTCCCCTCTGAGGTACTCCTAGGGTACTTACCAATCTTCAGCTAGCTTGGGGGGGATCTTTTATGGTGTATTTGTTTGTATATATGTACATATATGTTTATTTTGTGTGTTTGCTCTCTATTATTTGGAAACTTTGGCATTTATCCAAATTTAGCCTACCAAGAGGGCACCTGGCATCTGGGGCAAGAAACACTGAGGAAAATGGCGTCGGCTGATGCCTTTATACCCGAAAACTGCCGCAATGACGTCGGGTGAAGTGCGACACCAGCCGAAGCCGGACCCAGACTTTGGAATCCGGCCGACCGAAGGGCTGCCTGACGACAGGACAACCCATTTGTAAGGACTGCAGATGCATTCCTCTCGGACATCTACATTTATGGTAGGTACAAAACTGTACTTTTTGTACCTACCATAAATATAGATGTTCGAGTGCTAATACAGCTGCAGTCCAGGTTTCCCTCCCTCCTCCCCCTCTTGGAACAGGCCTAATGGCTAACACCTCCTCATACAACCTGATTGGGGTATTCTTTTATGGTGTATTTGCTTGCAACTCCTGTTTTTTGATTATATTGCATTGCATTATTACATAAATTTATGTATTGCCTTCCTTCTGGGGGCACCTGACATCTGGGGCAAGAAAAACTGAAGAAAATGGCGTCGGCTGGTTCTTTTATACCCCTGCACTGACGTCCAGGGAAGAAGCGACGACAACCGACGCCGGACCTAGACTTTGGAATTCGGCCGACCGAGGACCCGCCTGACGGCAGGAAAACCCATCTGTTATGACTGCAGCTGTATTAGCACTCAAACATCTACATTTATGGTAGGTACAAAACTGTACTTTCAAAATGCCCTGACAGCTTTCAAGGACCTGCTTCATCCAATACAACTACTGATAAAGACAGACAATACTACGGTCATGTGGTACACAAACAGGGAGGTACCCATTCCTACCCTCTCTGCAGACAAGCAATGACCTTATGGGACACAGCATTGGCTTTTCAAATTCACCTGCAAGCACAATTCCTGCCAGGAAAAACAAATACTCTGGCAGACAAACTAAGCAGAAAGCTCATGGATCCCCATGAATGGAAACTGGATCCACAAGTCTTCAGCATGATAATAAGGAAATGGGGATGCCCAGACATATATCTATTTGCCTCCCCTCACAACTGCCAGTTGCAGAGATTTTGCACAAGGACTTATCACAAGCAAGCATGGAAAGTGGACGCCCTGTCCTTCAGCTGGAAAAATCTAACAGTGTATGCCTTTCCTCCACTGCCTCTCCTTCCCAGGGTACTCCTAAAGGTTAGACAAGAGAAGCCAAAAATGATACTGATTGCACCAGACTGGCCACGCCAGCACTGGTACCCAGTCCTAAAGAGCTTGTCTCAAGGTCCAGCATGGATATTGCCTCAAACTTCTCACTTGCTGACCCAACAAAACAATCGGATCCTGCACAGCCAAATCAGGACCTTAAATCTGACAGCATGGCGGATAATATAACCATTCAGAACACTCCTCTTTCAAAAGCTGTTATGGATATTATCTTGGAGGCCAGGAGGCCCAGTACCAGAAATTCTTATGCAGAAAAATTGAAGAGATTCTGTGCTTGGAACCAGGAACAAGGCATTGACACGTGTGTACCAAATATACCTCAGATTTTACAGTATCTAACTGAGATGCTGAACAAAGGCCTTTCTTTCTCATCAATTAAGATTCATGCCTCTGCCATTTCAGCCCATTACAATACGGAACCACCTGTCTTTTCTCATCCTTTAATAAGACAGTATCTCAGAGGTGCCAGAAACATTAGGCCTCCAAGGAGAGCACCAATTCCGGCCTGGGACCAAAGTTATATTTTAGAAAAACTCAACACTGCCTCCTTTCGAGCCAGCTTCAACAGCAGATATAAAATTTTTATCTTGGAAAACAGCTGTACTCCTAGCAATAACCTCTGCAAGGCGAGTCTCGGAGTTACAAGCATTCATGACTGTGGAACCTTTTATCATTTTTCATCCAGACAGTGTTTCTCTGGGGACAAACCCTACATTCTTGCCTAAGGTGTGGTATCCAGTGTGGCCCTCAAACAAACCATTCACTTGCCTACCTTTTATCCAAATCCACAGAACAAGGATGAGAAAATTCTGCATTCTTTGGACATACACAGGCAGTTACATTTCTACTTGGACAGAACTAAAGCTTTCAGAAAAACTGTGCAACTTTTAGTGTCATATGCTCCAGGATCACAAGGAAAGGATATTTCAAAACGGAGTATTTCTAAATGGATAGGCCATTGCATCCGTTTCTGCTATTTTCAACATGGCAAATCAGTGCCTAAGGGCATTAGGCCTCATTCCACCAGAGCAGCAGCCTTCCTCAAAGGAGTACCATCCAAAGATATCTTAGAGGCTGCTACTTGGAGTTCAGTGCACAATTTCACAAAGCACTACCACTTACCTCTTTACTCTAAGACCAGAGCAGGCTTTGCCACTGCAGTTCTGCAGGGCCTCCTAGCCTCTCCTAATTCTATTTAGTCCAGCCACCCATCCTCAGTTTTGGGATTCAACCCAAGAGTAATGACTGCAACAGTGAAACACGATGAACATAGTACAGTTGTGTACCTACCATAAATGTAGATGTTCGGGTGTATTCACTGTTGCAGTCCAGGTTACCCACCCACCATCCCCCTTCCCTTTGCTGGGACTTTTCTGCTTTTCTCTATCCTATACAACCTACTTGGTGTATTTGCTTGTAGACAAAGGGAATGTTATTTTTGTGTATGTATTTTTATTGGCATATTTTTTCAGCCTACCAGTTTGGGGGCATCTGACATCTGGGGCAAGAAAAACTGAAGAAAATGGCGTCGGCTGCATATTTTATACCCCTGGCGCACTGATGTCAGGGAAGAGGTGACAGCAACCGATGCCGGACCTAGACTTTGGAATTCTGGCCGTCTGAGGGTAGCCTGCCAGCAGGGTAACCCTAGAGTAATGACTGCAACAGTGAATACACTCTTAACATCTCCATTTATGGTAGGTACACAACTGTACTTTCTCTCTCGCACCCTGTCATATTAACTACTTAGATGTTCATCGTGTTTCACTGTTGCAGTCATGACTGTAGGGTTCTCCCCTGCCGGCAGGCAGTCCTCAGTCGGCCAGAATCCCAAAGTCTGGGTCCGGCGTCGGTTGTTCAGCCATGCTCCCTGACGTCAGAGCGCCAGGAGTGCAAAGCTGACAGCCGACGCCATGTTCTCCAGTCTTTCTTGCCGTGCGGTGATAGCAGTTGGCAAGTGCCGGTCGGCTGACTCCTGACAATTTTTTCTAATCAAACTTCAGTCCGAAGATTTTCTTCTACTCAAAGCTAAGTACCCCATTGGGGAAACTTTTTTCTTGCTCCAGTCCGATGTCAGAAAAAGTTAATAATTGTATTTCATGTGGGAAGCAAATACCTCATAAGGATTTTCATTCTTACTGTATTCCTTGCTTAGGCCCTGACCACGACGTAGCTAGTTGTCGGTTTTGTGCTAGATTCAATCAACATACTATTAAACGAAGGTACGATTTTGCTTTTCATTACTTCGGTAGGCGTTTTAATTACATAATGTCGTCTGATACGGTTCTGGCTACCGGAGTTCACAAACGACGCAAGGACAAAGACAGGCCTCCGAGGTCCAAATCAGACGATATCACACAAGCAGAGCCAGCTTCAGGTTCGGCCGTCGTCAGTGAGGCGCTTTTGCAGCCCCTGTCGTCGGCCATTTCGGAACCGATAGCCGAAACTGACTCCCATGAGGAGCCAACTAGGCCTTTGAATATTTCAGTTGGACCTTTGGACAATGCTCCTTCGGATGGGACCGGAGCCGCTGTGCAGGTACCGGCTTCCGAAGGGGTTTTCAGGCCTACTCAACTTCTTATAAAGGCAAAGCCAAAGACAAAGGCAAAGACTCCTTCCAAATCAAAGACTGCAACCCAGGCCTCTTCTGATCCGGCTCCCAAGTCTTAGAAACAGTTACTTAAAATGGCGGAGGACTTACTTACTATGATTAGGGGTTCACATCCCCCTCCAGACAAAAGGCCAAGGCAGGAAGTTTATTATGACTCCTCTGATCAGGCTTCTGTTTCTTCTTCTGACCAGGAATATTCTTTCCCTCATGAGGATTCTGATGCTGAGGAATCCATTCCTTCAGCTTCTCCCCCTGAGGATTTCTCTTTTGGGGAAACTTTGCATGAAATGAGGGAACATTTCCACTGGGACAGGAATACTCAGAATCTAAGAAAAGACTAAGGGATTTTCTTCTTCTTCCCCAACATAGGCCCCTGGCTATTCCTCCTATTTTGGATATTGTGGATGATGCTTTTTCGGAGGCTAACTTAACTCCTGACTCTTTTCCTCCAGCTCCTGTTAAGCCAGACAGATACTATAGGGTTCCTGATTCCCAGCAGTTTTTATTCAAGAACCCAACTGAAACCATTTCTCAGGGTCCTAAGGGCGTTAAGGCCGCTTCTGCTAAAAAACCCCATTCCCACTGAGAAGGATTCCAGATCTTTAGAAAGATGGGGCAAAAAAGTGTACACTTCTGCTACTTTATCTATTAGGGCTTTAAACTGTCAGTTTCATATGCTGAAATACCAGCAATTTCTCCTGTCTGTTTTAAAGCAAAAGCTAACTTCCATTTCCACCTGTGCAGATGATAAGGAACTACATAACTTATTGCATGCCACTGAACAAGTTGGGAAGCATGGTTTACACTGTGGATTTGATGCCTTGGAGGCTTCTTGTAGGGCTGCTGCCTCTGGTACAGTAATTAGAAGGCATGCATGGTTAAAGGAACAAAATTTGCCAGATCAGGTAAAGGCTAAATTATTGGATGCTCCTGTTCAACATAATGTTCTATTTTGATCTAAAGCTGAAGACGTGATTAAAAAGATGGAGGACAAGGCAAAGTCCATGCAAACAGTTAAAGATTTCTTATAAGTACAGCCACCCAGATTTAGCAGGAATTGGCCTACAAAAAATTGGTCCTTTCCCAATTCAGACAGGCCTCAGAGGGGTAGATATAGACGCCCCCGAGGTAGGCCTCAAACGCAAGCCTCTTATAGACCAAGACAGTGGACTGCTTCCACCCCTAGGGGAGGAGAAGACCGGTCGCAAGCTCATAGAAAACAGACTCAATGACTCCCTCTGTTGGGCTGCAGGAACTTCTTGCCTGGAAGCCCCTCTCGGAGGAAACCTTTCTCTTTTCCATCTAAATTGGACTCATATAACCCAAGACAAGTTGCTTCTGGATGTGGTTTTAAGAGGTTACAAATTCCATTTTCATACCCCTCCAAGGCCAAGCAGATGGCCAGATCTTCCAAAACATCAATGGTCAGAGGCATTACACCAGGTGGAAGCTCTCTTGGCTATAAAAGCCATAGAACTAGTTCCACTTTCAGAGATGGGACAAGGTTTTTACTCTAGGCTCTTTCTAGTCCCCAGGAAGCAAAATTCATGGAGACCCATTCTGGATCTGTCAGTCTTGAACACTTTTCTAGAGATGCCAAAATTCAAGATGCTTACTCTACAGCAGCTACTGCCAGTGCTGACCAAAAATGCATGGATGGTAACTTTTTGGATTTAAAAGAAGCATATTTACACATTCCCATCAGACAGGAACGCAGAAAATACCTCAGGTTCAAGGCAGGATCGAGGCACTTCCAGTTCTCTGCGCTGCCCTTTGGATTGTCTACTGCACCCAGGGTCTTTACCAAGTGCCTGGCTCCAGTAGTAGCTTATTGCAGACTCAAGGGAATTCAAATTTATCCTTATCTGTTCGACTGTCTTATTCAGGCAGACAGCAAGGATGTCTTACTCCAGCATCTACAGTTTGTTCAGAATCTTCTCAAGTTCCTGGGATTCACAGTAAACATAAAGTCAAATTTGACACCCTCACAACAGATAATTTGCATCCTTCTCGTACCATATGCAAGACTACATATGAGGAAAATACAGTGGTACCTAAAAAGTGTATGGTCTCAGCATTGTCACAGTCTAGACATACTGATCTCTGTCCTGCCTTGTCTTCAAAAGGAATTCCTTTGGTGGTCCAAGGCATGTACTCTAAACAAAGGAAAACCCTTCTGTCTGCCTCCTGCCACTTGGATTCTAACCACGGACGCCTCAGATTATGCATGGGGAGCCCATTTTTGGGGCAACTGTCTGCAGGGCCTTTGGACAAAGGATCAGAAGCACCTGCATATCAATTTAAAGGAAATGTTAGCCGTTCAGAAAGCTCTATTGGCCTTCAGGAATCATTTACAACCAGGACAACTACTGATACGGACAGACAACACCACAGTTATGTGGTACATAAACAAGCAAGGGGGATCTCATTCCTACCCCCTTTGCAGACTAGCCATGGATCTTTGGAACACAGCTCTATCTTACAATCTGGACCTTCAAGCACAGTTTTTACCAGGGAAGCAAAACTTCCTGGCAGACAGTCTGAGCAGAAACTTTTCGGATCCACACGAATGGATGTTGGACTCCGAAATATTCAAGATGATTATAGCAGTCTGGGGATGTCCTCATATAGACCTCTTTGCATCCCACCTCAATCATCAACTACAAATTTTTGCACCAGGACTTTCCACGATAAAGCTTGGAAAGTGGATGCACTATCATTCAGTTGGAGAAACACCTCGGGATATGCCTTTCCGCCTCTTCCTCTTCTTCCACGGGTATTACTAAAGATCAAGCAGGACAAGCCCAAGATTATAATCTTGCTGGCCCCAAATTGGCCTCGACAGTTTTGGTACCAAACACTGAGAAACCTTTGTCTAGAGCCACCCTGGGTTTTACCACAGATTCCGAACCTTCTGTTCCTACACCAGGGTCAGATTCTACACTCCCATGTCAAAACTCACAGCCTGGCGGCCTGGTTAATCCAGGATCTTTGATTCATTCTCTCCTACCCAAGCAGGTTATGGATGTCATTTTAGAAGCCAGACGTCCTAGCACTAGAAAATCTTATGCAGGAAAATGGAAAAGATTTTGTTCCTGGATGCAGGCTCAGGATTCTGATCCTCTTATTCCTAACATTCCTCAGATTTTACTTTACCTGTCAGACCTCTTACATAAGGGTCTTTCTTTCTCTTCCATAAAGATACACGCCTCTACTATTTCTGCTCATTATAATACAGACCCTCCTATCTTTTCCCACCAGCTCATGAGACAATTTCTCAGAGGAGCTAAGAACTTAAGGCCCCCTAGATCTCCTCCCATTCCTGCTTGGGATCTCAACTATGTTTTGGAAAAGCTCACCTTACCTCCTTTTGAGCCTGCTGCCTCATCTGACATCAAGTTTTTATCTTGGAAGACAGCCATCCTGTTAGCTCTGACCTCTGCCAGGAGGGTTTCAGAGTTGCAAGCTCTTATGGCTGTGGAACCTTATATTATTTTTCATCAAGACAGGGTGTCTTTAAGGACTAATCCTACTTTCATGCCTAAGGTGGTTGCCAAAGTGGCTTTAAATCAAACTATTCACTTGCCAACTTTTTTCCCCACTCCTCAAAATAAAGGGGAAAGGGTCTTACATTCCTTGGATGTACACAGACAACTACGTTTTTACCTGGACAGAACCAAGGACATTCTTATGCTTCAAGTTCCCAAGGTAAAGCCATTTCAAAACAGACCATTTCTAAATGGATTGCTCATGGGATCAGATTTTGCTACTCACACCATGGGAAGCAAATTCCAGGGAGTAGAAGGACTCACTCTACCAGAGCTGCTTCCACTACAGCTGCCTTCCGCAGGGGAGTTCCTACCAAAGACATTTTGGAAGCTGCAACTTGGAGTTCAGTGCATACTTTTTCCAAACACTACAATCTACCTCTCTACTCTAAGTCTAGGGCAGGCTTTGCTTCTGCAGTCTTGCAGGGCCTTATAGCCGCCCCCTCTACTTTATGACCACCTCCCTTTCTTTCTGCTTTGGGATTCTACCCTACAGTCATGACTGCAACAGTGAAACACGATGAACATAGTACAGTTGTGTACACTTACCATAAATGTAGATGTTCGAGTGTCTTACTGTTGCAGTCTGGGTTTCCCTCCCTCTCTCCTGTCCCCTCTTATTTTTTCTTTTGTGTGGTTCCTTTTTTCACCCTTCTTCTGAGGTGTATTTGCAAAGGGTATGGGACCTTACTCATTTTGGAACTTCTGACATCTGGGGCAAGATAAACTGGAGAACATGGCGTCTGCTGTCAGCTTTGTACTCCTGGCGCTCTGACGTCAGGGAGCATGGCTGAACAGCCGACGCTGGACACAGACTTTGGGATTCTGGCCGACCGAGGACTGCCTGCCGGCAGGGGGGAACCCTACAGTCATGACTGCAACAGTGAAAACACTTGAACATCTACATTTATGGTAAGTGTACACAACTGTACTTTTCTTCACTTACAGTAATGGCCAGTCACATAGACTGCCATCTCAGGATGGTCCCGTTGTTAACTTCACAAAAGCCTTCCATGAGAAAAAAATTATAAAGACAAGTGGTTGAAGTTCTCATGGACAGTTCAAGTCATTGTTCTAGCCACCGCCTCTGTTGCTTCCATTCTTCCTTTTTTAATGGAGTTGCTTGATTAAGGCTAGAGATTATCCATTTTGCATAGTTTCGGAGCATCATCAAGGCATTAACCAAGCCTCTCTGTTCGGTCTCTCTCTCTTCTCTCGACACATATATATGTAAAGATCCATTCCCTCCTTAGGGACCTAAAACTTTGTTCTTGAAAGGTCAGCTTCATCACCTTTCATCTTTCTCAGCAAATACTTCCTCTAGTTGAGATAATTGCAACTAGAAAAGTTTCAGAACTGCATGCTGCTTCCATGAAGCCACCATACCTCTTCTTTCACAAAGACTTTGGTAGGCAAGCCTGACCTAATGTGTTCATACCAAATGTACCATCCGATCTCAGTCTTAACCAGAATATTAACCATCCAGTATTCTTTCCTGTATACTGTAGTAGGGTGAGCTAAAGATTGTTATGCTTGTATTCCCTAGCTGTTCACAAACTGCTGCATTTTTATCTAAACCTGTATGAAGGATTTGAGACAAGATGGGCTTTTTTTTCCCTTTGTATCTAACGGACTAGGTAAGAGGATAATGAAAGTTGTACTGCACAGATGGTTATTTAGCGCAACACTTTTTGATGATGTTCTTCATCCCACATTGCTGCAGTCCTAACACTTGGGTAGTCCGCTGTCCCAGTCGGCCCGAATACCAAAGTATATGGCTGACGTCGGTCAAGGCGCATTAGTCTGACGTCAGGACGTCAGGGTACAAATGCGCATGACCGACTTCATATCCTCAGTCTTTTTTGCCGCATGGTCTGATGCAGAAGCAGTTTTGCGAGTGCAGGTTGGCGTTCTGAAATTTTCTGAAGTCGGAGTTTCAGACCGAATCAAAGTTGGCTAAGTACCCCGTTGGGGAATATTTTGGTTTTTTCTTGCCTCAGTATTTAACCGGATGTCAGAAAAAGTGAATAACTGTATTTCTTGTGGGAAACAGATACCTCATAGGGATTACCATACCTTGTGTATACCTTGCTTAGGGCCTGAGCACGACGTTGTTGGGTGTCGCTCTTGTGCTAGATTTAACAAACGCACTATAAAGAGGAGATTAGACTGTGCCAGGTTAGTTTTTGGGAAGCGTTGTAATTATAAAATGCCGTCGGATGCTCCGACGCCCGCTTCGTCCAAAAAGCGCAAGGACAAAGCAGCGAAGCCTAGGTTGGAAGAACAGTCAGTCCCGGACGTCGGTTCTTTAGAAGGCTCGGTGGAGCCGGTGGTTCTGCCAGAAGTTAATTTGGAGTCTCAGGGGGAGACTTTACTGTTAAAAGATGTTTCCTCTCAGGAGGTAGGCCAGGCTGAAGGGGCTTCTCAGGTGGCTGTTCTCCCCTCCCTTCCTAAGGTGGTTTGGCCCTCCCCTTCTGTTTCCAAGGCTTCTTTGAGAGGCAGGCCGGGTTTAACTTCAGTGGGTGCCTCTCCTAGTTCTTCAGGATCTTTGCCTAAGAAACATATGCTTAAAATGGCAGAAGATTTGATTACTATGATTAGAGGTTCTATGCCCCCTCCTGATAAGAGGCCTAGGGTGGAACCTGAGCTTGAGAGTTTTGAGCAGTGTTCGGAGGCTTCTGAGTCTTCGGCTGAAGACTTGCAGGAGTTTCCTCCTTATTCTGATTCTGATGTGGATGATTCTACTCCTTCAGCTTCTCCTCCTGAGGATTTTTCATTTTCAGAGACTCTTCATTCCATGAGGGAGCATTTTAAATGGGAAGGTCAGGATTTCTCTGATTCCAGGAAGAGGCTTAGGGAATTTTTGTTTTTACCCCAGCATAGGCCTTTAGCTATACCTCCTGTTCTGGATGTGGTGGAAGATGTTTTTGCAGAGGCTTCCCTGAACCCTGATTCTTTGCCTCCTGCCCCAGTTAAACCGGATAGGTATTATAGGGTGCCTGAAGCTCATAAGTATATCTTTAAGAGTCCTAGGGCAGACCCAGAAACTGTTTCTCAGGGGCCTAAAGGTGTTAAGGCTTCTGTTGTTAAAAATCCTGTTCCTCCTGATAAAGAGGCAAGGGCTTTGGATAGATGGGGAAAGAAGGTGTATACTTCTTCCACTTTAGCCATGAGGGCTTTGAATTGCCAGTTCCACATGTTAAAATATCAAAATTATCTCCTTTCACAATTGAAGTCTAAGGTAGATGCTCTGGCGGAAGGTATTGAGTGTAAAGAGTTGCAGGATTTAGTTCATGTGTCTGAACAGGTGGGTAAGCATTCCTTGCAATGTGGTTTTGATGCTGTGCAGGCCTCTTCGAGGGTGGCTGCCACTGGTTCTGTTCTTCGCAGGCACGCCTGGCTGAGGGATCAGAATTTAGCTGAGCATGTTAAGACAAGGATTTTGGATGCTCCGTTACAGTCTGATGTGTTGTTTGGTTCGCCTGTGGAAGCAGTTTTAAAGAAAATGGAGGACAAAGCTAAGTCTATGCAGACTGTTAAAGATTTTTTGCAGGTTCAGCCTCCGAAGTTTAGTAGAAATTGGCCTACTTAAGGGATGGACATATCCTGCTTATGATTCCCAGTCTAGGGGTAGGTCTAGACGTGGTAGGGGCAGAGCTCAAGGTTCTTTTAGGCCTAGAACAGGGAGTTCACCTGCTCAGTCTTCTGGTGAGGGTAGGGGTCAGCCCTTTCGTAAACAGACCCAATGACCTGCCTTTTCAGCTGCCAGTGCTTTCTCGTCTGGCAGCACCTTTGGGAGGAAGGTTGGCACTTTTCAAAGAAAATTGGAGTTTAATTACCCAAGACAGATGGGTATTGGATATCATTCACCACGGTTACAGGTTTTATTTCCATACCTTGCCGCCTTTCAAAGGCATGCCAGACATTCCTCCTCTACAAAGCAAAGAGTCTCACAAGCAAATTTCTCTGTTACTCCAAATAGGGGCCATTCAGCCGGTTCCTGTGCCAGAAAGGGGCCTAGGATTTTATTCTCCCCTGTTCCTAGTACCAAAAAAGGGGAACACGTGGAGACCAATTTTGGATTTATCTATCCTCAACACTTATCTGGACATTCCCAAGTTCAAAATGTTGACGTTACAACAGCTTTTACCTCTGCTGGGAAAAGATCACTGGATGGTAACTTTAGATCTCAAGGAGGCTTACCTTCATGTGCCTATCAGACTAAGTTGCAGGAAGTATCTGCGTTTTCGAGCTGGGAATTCCCATTATCAGTTCTCTGCATTGCCCTTTGGCTTATCTACTGCCCAGAGTATTCACAAAGTTCTGGCTCCAGTGATAGCTTACTTCAGGCTAAAAGGAATACAAATCTATCCTTACTTGGATGACTGCCTGATTCTGGCTCAAGAAAAAGAAGACCTTTTACAGCATTTGGAATATGTGATAGCAGTGCTAAGATGCCTGGGGTATTCTGTGAACGAAATAAAGTCCAGTCTAGTACCCTCTCAAGACATGTGCTTTCTGGGTGTGAGACTGAATACAGCAACCCAGATGGCCTTTTAACCCCGGACAAACAAAAGAATCTTTCCCTTTACTTCCATCAACTATCTCTTCAGTCCGGGCTGACTGCAAGGACAGTCCTTCAAGCCTTAGGGTTCATGGCATCTTGTATTCTGGTGCTTCCCAATGCCAAACTGCATATGAGGAAGCTGCAATGGTATCTCAAAAATGTATGGACACAGCACTGCCAGGATTTGGACACTGTCATTCAAATAATACCTTGCATTCAAAAGGAATTTTTGTGGTGGGCTCAGGAATGTCACCTAAACAAGGGACTCTCTGTGACCCGGCCAGAGGCAAGTCAGATTCTAACGACAGATGCCTCAGACATAGCTTGGGGAGCTCATCTGAATGGAAAGTGGATACAAGACAAGTGGCCTGCCAGACTACAGCATCTACATATCAACATGAAGGAGATGTTAGCAGTCCAGTTTGCATTAATGGCTTTCAAGGAGTTACTTCTTCCAGGGCAGGTGTTGATTCTAACAGACAACACAACTGTCCTGTGGTACATCAACAAACAAGGGGGAACACATTCTTATCCTCTATGCAGGCAAGCGATGATTTTGTGGGAGACTGCGCTCAGCTTGCAACTAACTCTTCAGGCAAGGTTTCTGCCGGGAGCACAGAACTCCTTAGCAGATGTGTTAAGCAGGCAAATCATGGATCCCCACGAGTGGAAACTGGATCTTCATGTATTTCGGACATTGACAGTGTCATGGGGAACTCCAGACATAGATCTGTTCGCTTCTCCACTAAACCACCAGCTGCCAAAGTTTTGCACGAAAAGGTTTCATCACACAGCTTGGAAAGTGGATGCTCTTTCTTTCAGTTGGAAAAATCTTCATGTGTATGCCTTTCCACCTCTGCCTCTTCTCCCAAAGGTACTCCTAAAGGTCAGACAAGACAAGCCAAGGATGATTTTAATAGCTCCGGATTGGCCTCGGCAACACTGGTACCCATTACTGAGGAGTCTGGTAAGGAAGCCTCCATGGCCTTTACCTTTGATTCCACACCTTTGTCTCAGAGGGACGGTCATCTACTCAATGTCAAGCTTCACTCTCTTCATCTAACAGCCTGGCATATTCTGTTTTGAAACATAGCAGGTCTCAACTTCCTCAACAAGTTTTGAATGTGATTATGGAAGCCAGAAGACCTAGTACAAGGAAAGTGTACGCAGAAAAATGGAAGAGATTTTTATTTTGGAGTGCAGCAAAGGATTTAGAGGTTTCTGAGCCTAATTTGAGTGTGGCTCTTCAATACCTTACTGAGTTGTTGGACAAAGGTTTGTCTTTCTCTTCCATTAAGATTCATGCTGCAGCAATTTCAGCTCACTATGATTGTGACCCACCATTGTTTTCTCATCTTTTGTTCAAGCAATTTCTTAGAGGGGCATAGAATATAAGACCCCCACGTAGAGCTCCTACTCCTGCTTGGGATCTCAATTTTGTGTTGGAGAAACTTACTCTACAACCTTTTGAGCCTGCGGCTACTGCTGAATTGAAATACTTGTCATGGAAGACTGCTTTTTTGTTGGCCATTACTTCTGCAAGAAGGGTTTCTGAATTGCAGGCCCTTATGGCGGTTGAGCCTTTTTTGATTTTCCATAAGGATAGGGTATCATTACGTACTAATCCTTCCTTTATGCCTAAGGTGGTTTCTAGTGTGGCTTTAAACCAAACTATTCATTTGCCTACTTTTATGCAGATCCCCAAAATAAGGGGAAAAGATTTTGCACACTTTAGATGTACACAGGCAGTTGCGTTATTATTTAAGCAGGACTAAGGATTTTAGGTAGTCTCAGCAGTTGTTTGTTTCTTTTGCTTTGAGTTCTCAGGGCAAGCCTGTGTCAAAACAAACTATTTCTAAGTGGATTGGGTTTTGCATTGCATTTTGTTATTCCCATCATGGCAAGGAGATTCCAGCTGGGATTAGGCCTCATTCCACTAGGGCTACTGCCACTTCAACAGCATTTCTAAGGGGGGTGGCAACTAAGGATATTTTAGAGGCAGCTACTTGGAGTTCAGTGCATACTTTCTCTAAGCATTACCACCTTCCTCTCTACTCTAAATCTAGGGCTGGTTTTGCAACGGCTATTTTGCAGGGCATGTTGACAGCTCCAGCTTCTTTATGATTTGCCAGCCTCCCTTACCTCTGCTTTGGGATTCTACCCAAGTGTTAGGACTGCAGCAATGTGGGATGAAGAACATAGTACAGTTTTGTACCTACCATAAATGTAGATGTTCGAAGATCCACATTGCTGCAGTCCAATTTACCTTCCCTCCTTCCCCTTTGTGTTTAGGGGTGGTTGTGTGGGTGGGATTGTACTTTTGTAAATTTGTATATATTGTTCTTATATTTGGTACAGGAGTGTTTGGTGTTTTTTGGTTTTGGCCTTATCTTTTTAGGGTCTTCTGACATCTGGGGCAAGAAAAGACTGAGGATATGACGTCGGTCATGCGCATTTGTACCCTGACGTCCTGACGTCAGACTAATGCGCCTTGACCGACGTCAGCCATATACTTTGGTATTCGGGCCGACTGGGACAGCGGACTACCCAAGTGTTAGGACTGCAGCAATGTGGATCTTCGAACATCTACATTTATGGTAGGTACAAAACTGTACTTTCTGATGAGTCTGTGTTTTTGGGTCTGGCTCTTCAGCTTCCTGGGTGTTCCCCTCTCCCAATGCTTTAGTAGACCTCATCACCAAAAAAAACTTGGAAAACCTGATGTGACAAAGCCCATCCTTAAAAAAAAAAAAAAAAAAAAAAAATTTAGTTTCTCCCCAAAGAAAGAAATGATTGGGCCACGGGTCCCCCCACACAACACTACAACCTGTGAGAGATGCACTTATCTAGCCAAACTGGAGGTAAAGCTCTCTCCAACCAAGACTGAACTTGACAGTCAAGAGGAGAAGGTAAACATTTGCTCCACACCACACTCATCACAGAGTCGCACTAAATCTACACCACCAAAATCCACACATAGTAACACAGACATTCGTGGAGGCTCTCAGTAATAATCTGTCTAAGCAACAGAGACTTCCAAAGCAGAAACACAAGCATCCTCCATCCCCCAATACAACCCAAATGACACACAGCCCACAGACTCAGTGTGCCACTCGACCACAGCCAATAAGGCAAAACAACGTACCCAACACACTAGTCATAGGTGACTCTATAGTCAGGCACACTGATGTCCCACTCACCAGGCTAAACAAGGAGAAGGTTACTGTCAGCTGCCTGTCGGGTGCCATGATCTGCCACATAACCCATGTACTCAGGTCACTCCACAAGTAAAAATATGACTCTTGTCATTGTCCATGTTGGTGTGAGTGATCTGAGACGTACCTCCCTGGACTACATGAAAAGAGACCTGTAAGAGCTCTGCGATCTTGTAAACCAGGCCGTATGAAGCTAGCCCTGAGTAGTATTCTGCCATCGCCCAGAATGATACTGCAGTACAAGGACAAAATGATTGACTTCAACAATTGGCTAAGCTTCTGGTGTCATTCTAAGGGGATCAAGTATCTGTCTGCTTGGGATGACAGGGTCGACAGACCACGATGCTTTGCCAGTGATGGCCTGCACCTGTCGCCCTTGGGATTCCGGATACTGGCTAAGGCTCTTGCCGCCCCTATAGTGCCTTTTTTAGGCAAGGTTCAAATGACAAATTCACCACCGTAACAGGAACAGGCAAGCAAAAACTGAGGGTAATGCTACTCAATGGTAGAAGTCTAAATCTCAAAATGCACTCCCTCGAGGCACTTCTTAAAATAGAGAACATCGATATCTGTGCAGTGACGGAGACCTGGTTCAAGGCTCCAGAGACAACCCCTGAACTACCAGGCTATAACTCATACCACACTTTTAGGCTATGTAACCTGGACTGAAACACCAAAGGCAGAGGTGTGTCCATACTGATTAAGGATATCCACACCTCCAGGCTAGTTGCTCAACGTAATGCATTCGAGGTTATCCAAGTGCAACTAACTCTTGGCAAAACTGCAATCCAAATTGTAGCTTGCTACAGGTCCCCCACCATGCCCCAGGATTTCCACTCCTGTTTTCTTGATGTACTGGAAAATATTAAGGTTCAACCAAACACCCTAATAATGGGCAACTTCAACTACCCCGCCATTAACTGGGAAAACTACTCGTGTACTAACTCCTTAGCTCAACGCTTTCTGGAATTCATGAACTCCAGTGCCCTGAATCAACTTATCCACATCCCCACCAGGGGCAACAATATCCTAGACCTAGTCATTACCAACATAAGTGACCTGTGTTCCACACCTGAAGTCAACTCCTCGTTGGTCCGATCCGACCAGAAGCTAATCACCCTGATATCCACATCCCGCCCCCACCCCCCATTAAGGAAACCACAGTAAAAAATTTCTCCAAAGCCAACTTCATGCTTCTTAAGACAGAGGTGGTGAACTTCATGACACCCATGCGGATGGATAATACAGTTACAACTGCTGAATCCTGCACAAATGCACTCTATAAGCACTTACACAAGTGCATGGATTGTGCTATCCCAAACGGAACCAAGACGCTATCCTCCAAAAAAAAGTAAGCCAATCGGGTGGTCCCCTGCCATAAACAAACTACAGCAGAAGGAAGAAACTGTTGCAAAAGAGAATAAAATCCCATGAGTGGAGGAGCTCCCTGGTCAGCCTCCAGTAAGAAGCTGAGATCCCTTATAAGATCCTCCAAAGCTAGCTACGAAAACAAAATTGCCACTAATTCTAAGAACAACCACAAAGCATTCTATAGCTATGTCAAGAATCTCGATGGCAACACCCAGATCTGCTCTGAGTTACAGCACAACGGCATGAAAATTACAGAACCAACTGGTATTGCCAGGGCAGATAGGTTCAGTGCTGAGTCAAATCCATAAGATCCATTGCTATCCAGGTGTTAAAACGTTCCAGACCTCAAGCTCGACTCGCCTCTATGGTTATGGTTCCTTTAGCCAGATACCACATGAGAGTTCTGCAGGGGATGCTAGCTGTACAGTGGTCACAAAAACTACATCCACTTCACAGCAGAGTTTCTGACTCGTCTGCAGATATCAGTGGTGGATTTTGTCCCATTTAAATTACTCCGAGCAAACCCTTCCATCCCCTGAAGTCACAGTAGATGTCAAGCAGATCAGTAGAACACATCCAAATGTCCTCCTTCAGTAGATGTAAAATGGACTACACTGTGACCACCCAGCAGATCGAAACACCTCCCTTATCGAGTTGGAGGTAGATTTTGAAGGGAAGACTGTCCAGGGAACATGGTTATCAATAAATGCCAAGCTTCACATCAGTGTCTTGGAGTTGTGGACCTTCTCACGTTTAAAGACATTTCAGGACCTCCTGTGTAGGGATGTGATTGCCATACACTCGGTCAACATGTCCGTGGTTTGGCAAATCAACAAACTGTGAAATGTGCTCATACCCTCTGCTGAGAAGTCGTGAGAATTTGACAGTGGGTGATGTCTTCAAACCGCTTTCTAGTAGCAATGCACCTATCTGAGACATCCTATATTCCAATGGACAAATTGAGCAGGACTATACTATTGCCTCACAAATGGTCTCTCGGCAGAACAGTGGTAACGGAGATTTTCAGCTGCTGGGGCCAACATTGCTGTCACATTTTTTTGCTTCTTACCTAAACTAGTGTATAAGTTACTTTGCCTCATCCCTCCACAGGGACAGTCACCAAGAGTTGCTGTAGTCCATCTTTGGCCCACAGGTCTCCTTTTTGCCAATCCCCCTTATCACCAAGTTCATTCAGAAAGCAGTGGTGAGCAAGACTAGGATAATCCTCATTGCCTCCTCCTGGTCTTTGCAGGTGTGGTTCCGATTTCTTTGGCTTCATGTAATTCACCGACCCGTGGGTTCTGGATCCATTTCTGGATCTTGTCATTCACCCATTGGGGCTAGCTCTACTGAGCTTCAAGACTCTAAAACTGGCCACATGGTTTCTCCAATTTTAACAATTGCCAGAGATGCCAGGCTTTCTTCCCTGGAAGTCAGTATCCTATCTTCTCAAAGAAACTTGACCAAAAAGACTTAAAAGAGCAAATGAAAGTGTTTTCAATCTGGGCCTCTTCTATGGGACTAAACCAATTTTCAGTACCTCCTCTTGAAGTTTTGGGAGTTTATTTCAAAGCTATTCACGACTGTCTCAAGTTACTCTACAGTTCAAGCAGTTAGCCATTGTAGACTTCATAGGACTCAACAATACATCTATTGCTTCTCTCAACGTGACCAAAGCCTTCCTTGGAATAATTTTTTTTTTTTTTTTTTTTTTTTTTTGAGAACCTCAGTTTGTGATCTCATCTCTCCTTTGGATATTACAGTTTTGCTGCAGTCACTAACCCATAGAACTTTGAGTCTGCAGCATCAGTAGATCTGAAGTTTCTGGCATGGAAAAATGTTTTCTTTGTTGCTATTACATCTGCAAAACATGTGTCAGAACTACAGGTACTTTCTTGGAAACCTCCATTCCTCACTTTCTACATGATCAGCATGTCACTGAGAGCAAACCCTTTGGGAAGAAACAAAGTAGCTTTGGAATCTAACTGGAACCAACAGATTACTAGTAAAATTTAGAAAGAAAACTGGTTTAGGAGAGCCTACTGTATGTATGTTTAGATGTCCCTAGGCACCTCCAGTTCTATTTCCATTGTACTACGAATTCAGAAAATCAGATCAGCTGTTCATATCCTTCTCCAAGAACAAGCTTGGACGGTTGGTGTCTTAAGTAACTCTATAAATGGTTAACAGACTGCATTTCATTTGTCTATGATTCATAAGGTATGTGTTTTTATAATCAAAGCCTTAGGTGTATTCCACTAGAGCAATGGCAACTTCAATGGCATTTGCAAAAAGGTTTACCTTCATTTGTGCGTATTGCACAAGGTCGAACATAAATTGTCCAAATGACAGTTGCGAAGTTTGCAAACGCTGAACGGAAAAAGGATCGCATGTGCAATGAGTGAATGCACATTGACATTTGGCATTTTGGGGCGGATTGGGAAATGGTCCCTTTCCCCACTGTAGTGCGATCTCGTAGTTAGAATATTAAAGTGGGGGGTGGGGGGGTGCAGAGGGCCCCCCCCGCTTTAAAACTTTATTACATTTTTTATTCAACATTAATGTTCGAAAATCAGCAAATCTGTTTCTCGATTTGCTGATTTTTGAACATTACGAACTGTCGCTGTTTTCACTTTCGTGGTTACGAGTTGCTCATATGAGCATTTGCAGCACTGTGATTCGGCTTTGTAAAGGGAAACCTTACAAAAAGTGTGTATTTTAGTGACCTAAGCACTGCTGCAACTTGGTCTTCAGCTCGTACCTTTTGTATCTCTCTATAGGGTAGATATACAGTCTAGAATTCTCAGACCTTTTGTCTTTTGCATACCCTGGAAGAATGTCCTTCCTTGAGACTACACAGGTCCCTGTCAGGTAGCTTGGGAATCTGTCCAAGTGTTGAATCAAACAAAAAAAGACAACTGGATAGAAAAGTTATGTCCTTACCATAATGATAGATCCTTGTTGTCTTCTTTTCGTATGGTTCAACTCCCCTCTCTCCTTCCCCCTGCCAAATTGTCGTGGTTTCCTTCCAGACCTCTTACAGACCCTGTCTGACCTCTTTGGAACTGTTGTACTGTATAGTATGTGTAATGTATTTTTCTTCTTATCCCTTCATACATATGGTTTCTCAATCTTTGGTCATTCAGCAAACTCTGAGGTAATTAAGGCAGGAGGCAGAAATTATGGGTAGGAGAGGACTTGGAGCTGTTGGAGACAGTGCTTTGGTATAAATGTTTGTCAAGGATATCATCACCTCATGACAGATTCCTTGGGACATCTCGTGTGAAGTCATTGAACCCAAGTTCGTGTGAAGTCATTGAACCCAAGACCTTTCTACAGGAAGACTTCATTAGACCTACACTGCTAGTGATCTGCATGCCCTGCGCTTCCTTGACATTATAAATGCTAACTCGTCCTACTAGGGGCCCCAGTTTCCTGAATCTAGACCTCACAAATACGGCCACTTCTTGCACAGCTTCGTATGTATCATATATATATATATATATATATATATATATATATATATATATATATATTTTTTGTTTTGCCTTTATAGTGTTTTACATATCTATGTATATTGGGTGTATGTGTGTATATATATATATATATATATATATATATATATATATATATATAATTGTTATACATTTATACCTATCTTTATTTTGGGTTAATCAGCCTCTTAATTGATGGCAGGTGTGTACCTAAGAAGACTGAATGTTGTAATTAGAACAAAAGGTGCTTCAACAAAGTATTAGTTTAAGGGTGTGCACACTTGTGCAACCAGTTTATTGTACGTTTTTGTATTTTTTATATTTTTTCCCCTGACAGATTTGTTTTTCAATTGAATTGTACAGGTTATAGGTCACATTAAAGGTGGGAAAATTTTGAAATGAGTTATTGTGGTCTCATTTTTTTATATCACAAAAACCTGGCATTTTAACAGGAGTGTGTACATTTTTTTTATATCCACTGTATGTCTCCTAAATCTCATATGCTTATTTTTTTTTTTATGTATTTATCAACATGTTATTCTCCTGTGCCCAAATGGTCAATTTAGCCAAGTTCTTTTAGTCAAATTCTTTTGCAGACATGCCCCATCTGTAACACGTCATCAGTTCACCCAATTTCAAGTCATCTGCATAAAGACTGTAGAACACTTCTGTT
This sequence comes from Protopterus annectens, assembly GCF_019279795.1. Classification (NCBI taxonomy): domain Eukaryota; kingdom Metazoa; phylum Chordata; order Ceratodontiformes; family Protopteridae; genus Protopterus; species Protopterus annectens. The sequence goes on from NC_056734.1 coordinate 273,068,882, forward strand.
GAAAAAGATGGTTCTGAAAGATGCACTGTAAACAAGTATTGGGCTTAGGATAGAGCCCTGAGGGATACCTTAATTGTAACCAAGAATTTCACCTCTCCAATTGTTGTATACTTGCCATGTCCTATTTGTAAGCCATGTAGCTGTCCATCTTATCAAGAGTACATCGATAAAGTTGTTCTACTTTATTGATCATCGTTTTGTGTACGACTCTACCAAATAATGAAGTTGTATGTAAATTTACATCATAGCACAAATTTTCATTCATAGCTTTTACTATATGTTATAAAACATCAATGTTACAGGTGGTAGTAGGTGTATTTTCAACATATTCATGCTGATATATGGTTTCATAGGTTCATACTAGGCTATCTGCCCTGGGGCATTTCAAGTCCCAACCTTTCCAATTCTAACTTATCCAACAGTACATTATCCATTATTTTTCCACAGCGTGAAAGTAGAATTAAGGGTCTCTGACTCTAGATTTATCCGACTGCCTTTTCCCTTAAAGAGAGGTTTAATAAGTGCATGTCTCCAGTCTTGAGAAATCTCCCCATATTTATAAAACCTAGTAAATTAATACACTAATACGCTAGCTGCGTACAGATAGAGTTACCAGTTAGTCAGTATCACCATAAAAAGCAAAAGTATACCAAGTACTGTATCAGGCTTCCGTGGAACAATGGCTTGAAAACTCTTCAGCACCTCAAGCGTTCAACTGGACCTATCCAAAGTCGTATAACAAAGAAAGCAAGTAAATGCAATGCAGGCTTGATATTCAACGCCAGTATGCGAGTCAGTGCATACAAAAATAAGCTATCTGCTTGTAGATGGAGTCAACAGTTAATTCAAATAAAGTACCTGATTCAAGAGCAAAACTTCAGAGGAACAATAGCTTGGAAACCTTCAATGACAAACCAAGCGTTCAACAGAATATATCCAAGGTAGTTTATTCATATAAAAATCGGCAAGCGCTTTCAACTAGGTCTTCATCAGGCTGTTACACAGTTTAGACTGACAAAGCACTCATATTTATAACAAAACATCACAGTAGCAACGATGTCATTTCCTGTTAAAATTTTAAACTGACAGAGCATCACAGTAATGAAAATGCCATTTCCTGTTACTACTAATTCAAAGTCTAAAAACATTTTAAATAGAAAATATATATAAAAAAGGTATATATAAAAAGATATGTAGTGATAGTTGCACGCAAAAGCTGACTGTATGTAGTTCCAAGACAAAACACTGTCATTGCACAAAAAACATATAATTGCATACACAATAAAATAAAATTACTGCTAAGAAATGTATCTAATTTATTAAAATTATTGTTAGTGAAAGCACTTATGCATTAGAAAACCATTCAAGATGCCACAATAAATAAAAAACTACTAATATTTGTATCATGGTGTAAACTCTCATGAAGTCAGAAATTTACCATCAAACATTATCACTACATAACAGCTATTTGTGAATATTTGGATTGCTATGTACTGCCATCCTATTATGTAGCAGGTTATCTATGGTAACATTATATTACTATATATAATGATGTCATGTCACAACAATTTATGGTATTTTTAACCTATATTGCACATTGTGTGGATGTATCATTAGTGCATATAGTGTCAGTGTTTATGATGCCTTTTACATATATATTTTTATATATATATATCTTTATATATATGTACTTAGTGTAGGCAATGACCTCATAGATATGTGGATCATTTTACACGTTTTTTATATATAATTCAGTGACACTTTTTGGTGGTAAATTTCTGACTTCTTGAGACTTTTACATCATGACATCAATGTTAGTTCGTTTCCATCTACTGTGGTGGGTTGAATTGTTCTTAATAATAATATTTTTAATATATTAGATATTTCCTACTAGATGTGTAAATCAATATATATATATGTTTTCCATATATATATTTTAGTGATAATGTTTGATGGTAAATTTCTGACAGTCAGCTTTTGCGTGCAACTATCACTACATATCTTTTTATATATACCTTTTTTATATATATTTTCTATTTAAAATGTTTTTAGACTTTGAATTAGTAGTAACAGGAAATGGCATTTTCATTACTGTGATGCTCTTGTCAGTTTAAAATTTTAACAGGAAATGACATAGTTGCTACTGTGATGTTTTGTTATAAATATGAGTGCTTTGTCAGTCTAAACTGTTTAACGGCCTGATGAAGACCTAGTTGAAAGCGCTTGCCGATTTTTATATGAATAAACTACCTTGGATATACTCTGTTGAACGCTTGGTTTGTCATTGAAGGTTTCCAAGCTATTGTTCCTCTGAAGTTTTGCTCTTGAATCAGGTACTTTATTTGAATTAACTGTTGACTCCATCTACAAGCAGATAGCTTATTTTTGTATGCACTGACTCGCATACTGGCGTTGAATATCAAGCCTGCATTGCATTTACTTGCTTTCTTTGTTATACGACTTTGGATATGTCCCGTTGAACGCTTGAGGTGCTGAAGAGTTTTCAAGCCATTGTTCCACGGAAGCCTGATACAGTACTTGGTATACTTTTGCTTTTTACGGTGATACTGACTAACTGGTAACTCTATCTGTACGCAGCTAGCGTATTAGTGTATTTGTGTGTTATACAGACTGTTGTTGATTGATACGCTCTACGCATACTGTGCGACCACGCCTGCATCTCATATATTTTTTCTTTAACTGTTTAGAAGCACAGGAATGTTGGTGAGTGTAACCTTGCAGTTTTCCTAGTAAATTAATAGATGTAATGGTATTTTAAGTTCTTGGTCATTATTACTAATTCAGACTCCTCCCTGTGCTTTGTTTGGATCTAGTTTGCATATTTTTTTCCAATATAATCTAATTTGATTTCAGTATCTGAGGTTACCTGGATGTCACTAGGACAAATTATCACTCCCTTTGTGGATCCAAACTGTTTTGCATAAGATTTTGTAAATATATTTTTAACATGTTGCGTTTAGAGAATAAATATATTTTAGAGTGTACACACAGCTTATTATTTTGTACACCTTTACTCCTTCCACATCTTGTGTATCTGTAACATGGTTTCCTATTATGCTCTGTATCTTTATATAAATTTTATTCAAATTTTTCTTTATCTTGTCTCATACTATGCTTAATTTGTCCAGAGTGTTTATTTCAGCTTTAAAATTTTAGTTTGATCTTTTTTATTTATATATTTGTGTCCAACCTTAGTTAAATATCTTGTTCTTATGGAAATATGTCCTCCTGACATTGTGCGTCAAGGTACTGATTATTTTTTTTCTTTTATACGTTCAAACAATTTCTCTTTCAAAACTTTCCACACTACTTCTGCAATTTTTCCACTGAATGTATCACTCCAGTTAGTTTTACTTAGTGACTGTTTTAATTTCATATATTCTGTTAATCGTCTGCACATTGATTTAAATTTCAGTTTGGCAAAATCATCTAGCAGCAAATTAACTCCTCCATGATCACTGCACATAAACTGTGGTAAAACTTGACATGTAAAGTAAAGCTTGGCATGAAGTAACAGTAATTTCTTTAGGAACCGAAACTATGTCTAGCGTGTGCATTCCCTGGTAGTTTTTTTTAAAACAGTCTGAAGCAGTTGCTGATGTTCTTTGTGTTTCACAGTTGCAGTCATCGGCTGTGGGTTATCCCTGCTGTGGTAGCCCTCATCCGGCCCAAATACCAGAGTCCATGTTTTTTGCATCAGTTGCAGTTGTCTGTAGTCTGACGTCAGGTCGTCAGTGCTATAAAGTAAGGCAGCTGACGTCATTACATCAGTCTTTCTTGCCATGGAGCCCGTAGCAGAAGCAGTTCGCACGAGTGCCGGTCGGTCGCTACCAGAGTTTGAATGTCAGTTGAAAACGTCTAAAGCTAAGCACCCCGTTGGGAACCCTTTTGTCTTGCACTAACTGATGTTTAAAAAAGTTAACAATTGTCTCGCCTGTGGAAAACAGATCCCACACCAAGACGCCTCACTCGTTTAGGCCCAGACCACGATGTCCCCCGTTTCCGGTTCTGTGCCCTCCTTTAATGTGAGAACCATTCGCCATGTAGCTCTTTTTGTAGACAGTTATTTTCGTGTTCCGTCTTCACATTCCGATATGGCATCTGTCAGCCAGCAATCCATGGACATTCTGAAAAACGCAGAGATAAGGATAGAGACAGACCACACAAGGCTAAGCCTTCCGACGATGCTACAGCTAAGCAGGTATTAAGTTCTGTGGAATTCAGTGAGGCACTTTTGCAGCCCCTGCTTGCCCGAGTTGATATCTACACAGGCCTCTACCGAGACCCTTTCAGAGTCTGGTATGCCACCGAAATCATCTTCGTCTTCTGAGCCTTTGGCTGCCTTTGCCTCGGTTGCATCCGGAGCCACGAAACAGGCACCAACTTCTGAGGAGGCCTTTAGAACTACCGAATCTAGACAAAAAACTATGTCTTCTCATCTGACGACCGTGTCTATCAGACCAACTGATTTCTTTCAGACCTAGAAGCCAGGCCACTTTTAGGAAATCTGCTTCTAGCCACCATCTTGCTCCTGCTCCACCATTCCAAGCACAAATGCTTAAAATGGCGGAGGATCTCCTCTTCCCTTATCTGGGTTAGTCAGGCCACAACTACTTCTAAAAGGAAAAGGCACACGACCATGACCAGAACAGGATTCTGAGGAATCTTGACTATTCAAATTTTGAAGAGAAACCGCAACCTCTGACTGCTTATGAGGATTCAGATGCAGAGGAATCTATCCCTTCTGCCTCCCTTCCAGAGGACCTTTCCTTTGGAGAAACCCGTCACACCCTCAGGGTACATTTCCAGTGGGAATCTCAGGACTTCCCCCAGTCTAAGAAAAGATTTGGAGAGTTTCTGGACCTGCCCCAGCAAAGACTCCTGGCCATCCCCCTTATTTTAAAAGTGGTTGATGTTTTCCATGAATCCAGCTTAACACCTGATGCCCTCCCACCTGCTGCTAGTAAACCTGACTGGTATTAGAGTACCGGATTCTCACAAATACCTGTACAGAAATCCTTCTGCAGATCCAGAGGTAATTACACAGGGACCTAAAGGAGCTAAGAATAGTTCTGCCAAGTATCCTCTTTCGTCTGACAAGGACTCCAGAGCTCTGGATATGGGGTAAAAAAGTATACACCTCTGCAACCTTAGCTATCTGAGCACTCAGTTGTCAGTTCCATATGTTAAAATAGCAACAACACACTTTGGAACAATTAAAAAAGAAGATTGCTACCTTTCCTGACTGTGCCAATTCAAAAGAGTTAGCAGATTTACTGCACTCAGCTTGTCAAGTGGCCAAACAGTCATTCCAGTGTGGATATGGTACCCTAGAAGCCTCTAGCAGGGCAGCAGTGACAGGAGTGACAGTATCTGTTAGTAGGAGACATGCTTGGCTGAAGGAACATCCTCTCCCCGATCATGTCAAGTCTAAACTTATTAATGCACCCCTAGATAAGGAGCGCTTGTTTGGGGAAAAAGCAGAAGAGGTGCTTAAAAAGATGGAAGACAAAGCAAAATCTATCCAAACAGTAAAAGCTTTCTCAAGTTCAACCTCTCAGATTCGTCAGGAACTTTACCTCTAAGCACTGGGCCTTCCCTGCGCCTAGCAGACAGGGCCAAGGTAAGCCCCGCAGGGACAGACCGTCCAGGCCCCTATCCCAGGGCCAGCAGAGAAGCAAACAGTGGACCACTTCTGTCTCTAAGGCAGGGAGTTCTAAGCCAACATTTTATGGCAAACGCTCACAATGACCCCCCCCCTGCCCTCCCTTCACTCACCAAAAACTAGGAGGAAGGCTCTCCCTCTTCAAAGATAATTGGCTTTCTGTAACAAAGGACCAGTGGGTCTTAAAGATAATTTTTCAGGGATACAAATTCTTTTTTAGTGAACTCCCAATTCCAAGAGGGTACCCAGATTTGCCTCCAAATCAGTGGGCAGAGGCATTGAAACAAGTCCAAACTCTCATATCACAGGGGGCAGTAGTAACTGTCCCCTCAGATCAAACAGGCAAAGGCTTTTATTCCAGACTATTCCTTGTTCCCAGAAAAGAGGGCACTTGGTCTTGATCTATCCATTCTGAACACCTGTCTGGTGGTCCCCAGATTCAGAATGCTAACTTTGCAGCAGCTGCTGCTTATGCTGGCAAAAAAATGCCTGGCTAGTGACCCTAGACCTAAAAGATGCCTACCTCCACATCCCCATCAGGGAATCCATGCAGAAAATTCCTGCGCTTCAGAGCAGGCTCACAACATTTTCAGTTCTCTGCGCTGCCCTTTGGCTTATCCACTGCTCCCAGGGTATTCACCAAATGCTTGGCCCCGGTCATAGCATTTTGCAGACAGAAAAGTATACAGATTTACCCTTAACTGGATGTCTGCCTCATTCAGGCAGAGTGCAAAGAAAAGCTGCTCCAGGATCTTCTCTCTGTCAAATCTTTCCTAACTTCAATAGGGTTCACCATAAGTGAGAAGAAATCAAAACAAAACCCCACCAGGAAGATCATTTTCTTGGGAGCTGTGCTAGACACAGTATCCCAAATGGCCTTCCTATCCCCAGAAAAGCAGAGCTTCCTACCTCTCTACTGTACCCAGCTGGCTTCCAGAAGTCAACTCACTGTGAGGAAGTTCCTGCATACCCTGGGATACATAGCATCTTGCATCTTTCTCATGCCTCTGGCCAGGCTTCACATGTGAAGACTTCAGTGGTACTTAAAGAACCTTTGGTGCCAGCACTCATTCCCTAGAGTCCTCTCTCCCTCTGATCCCATGTATAAGGGCAGAGTTTCTCTGGTGGGCAGAGGCCTGTGCCAGGAACAAAGGTCTTTCCTTCATCCTCCACCCTTCCGGGCAGACCATCACCACCGACCCCTCAGATATTGCTTGGAGCTTTCACCTAGCAGGCATGTGCACCCAAAGTCTTTGGTATGTCTAGCAGCTTCACTTGCACATCAATCAGAAAGAAATGATGGCAGTACAAAAGGCTCTGACATCCTTCAAACTCCATCTTAGGCCAGGGGTTCTCCTTATAAAAACATACAACACCACAGTAATGTGATATATTAACAAACAGGTGGGAGGGACCTAATCTTACCCACTGTGCGGGTTAGCCAATGAGCCTCTGGCTTACAGCTACCTCCATGAGTCTACACCTATTTGCCCAATACCTACCAGGGGTTAACAACACCCTGGCAGACCTCCTAAGCAGAAACTTACTGGACCCCCACGAATGGCAGTTCCACAGGGAAATCTTTCTGCAAATCACTCAGGAGTGGGGGACTCCGGAAATGAATCTCTGCCTCGCACCTCAACCACCAGCTGCAAACGTTCTGTACCAGGGAGTATCGCCTCCTAGCGTGGAAGGTGGATGTCTTGACCTTCCCCTGGAACTCCCTCTTTCTGTACGCATTCCTTCCTCTGCCCCTTATTCCCAAGGTACTAATCAAAATAAGGGAGAAGACCAAAGGCCATCCTCATTGCTCCAGATTGGCCAGACAACATTGGTACTCCTTACTGCACAGCTTGGCTGACTGTACAGCCCCGCAAGCAGCTTCCCCTGATCTCAGGCCTCTTGACCCAAGTGATGGAGAAGATACTGTACCTAGGCTTAGACTCTCAATCTTTCAGCATGGCCTATACCTTAAAGGCTAGCAAGGAGTCCCTGTTAAGCAAACTGGTCCTAGACATCATCACAGACGCCAGAAGGCCCAGCATCAGAAAATCATACACATGGAAATGGAAAAGATTCTGCTCCTGGAGCCATTCCAAAGGGGCCAGTACCACCCGTTCTTCCATCCCTCTTGTCTTGGATTACCTAGCTGAGTTGCTCAGTAGTGGCCTCTCTTTTTCTCCTCTGTTAAAATCCATGCCTCAGCCATTTCTGCCCATTACGATTCAGACCCACCCCTCTTCTCTCATCCTTTGATTAAGCAATTCCTCAGAGGGGCTTCTAATATCAGACCTCCCAGAAGGCCTCCCACACCACCCTGAGAGCTGAATTATGTTCTAGAAAAACTAACCTTACCTCCTTTCGAACCTGCTGCTTCTACAGAATTGAAATTCTTGTCCTGGAAGACTGCTTTTCTACTAGCTATGACTTCAACCACAAGGGTATCAGAAATTCAGGGTCTCGTGGCTGTTGAGCCCTTCATCATTTTCCATGCAGACAGGGTCTCCTGAGGACTAAGCCCTCCTTTATGCCCAAGGTGGTGTCTGATGTGACCCTCAACCAGACCATTCACCTACCCACCTTCTTTTCCCAACCCTCAAAACAAGGGGGGAAGAATTCTACACTCACTAGACATGCATAGACAACTCAGATACTCTCTGGGCCGTACTAAGCCATTCAGAAAAAAACAGACCCAACTACTTGTCAGCTTTGCCTCTGGGGTAGAGGGGAAACCTATCTCCAAACAAACCATTTCCAAATGGATATCTCACTGTATCCATTTCTGCTACAGACTACATGGGAACCCCCCCCCCCCAAGTCTGTCTGTACCCATTCCACTAGGGCAGCCTCCACTTCCACAGCCTTCCTCAGAGGAGTCCCCACCAGGGACATCTTGGAAGCTGCCACCTGGACCTCTGTCCATACCTTTGCAAAGCATTACCACCTACCTCTTTTTTCTAAGTCTAGGGCAGGGTTTGCCTCTGCTGATGTTCATCGTGCATACAGCTGCAGTCATAACAGATGGGTTATCCTGCCGTCAGGCGGGTCCTCAGTCGGCCGAATTCCAAAGTCTAGGTCCGGCGTCAGTTGTTGTCGCTTCTTCCCTGACGTCAGTGCGGCAGGGGTATAAAAGAGCCAGCCGACGCCATCTTCTCCAGTCTTTCTTGCTGCGCGGTGTCTGAAGCAGAAGCAGTTCGCAAGTGCCGGTCGGCCAGCTCCTGAGATTTACGAAAATATTTCAGCTGAAGTCTTCTTGAAAGCTAAGTACCCCGTTGGGGAAACTTTTCTTGCCTTAGACCAATGTCAGAAAAAGTTAATAATTGCATTTCATGTGGGAAGCAAATACCGCATAAGGATTTCCACTCTTTCTGTATTCCATGCTTAGGCCCAGACCACGACGTCTCGGCCTGCCGTTTTTGTGCTAGATTCAACAAACGCACTATTAAGCGTCGGGCGGAGTTCGCCCGTCACTATTTTGGTAAAAAATGTAATTATATTATGTCGTCGGATACTCCGACACCAGTTTTGAGTAAAAGACGCAAAGATAAGGACCAACATACGAGGTCCGTGACTTCTAACACCACGCTAAGGCCGACTACCGGTTCTCAGCGAGGCGCCTACGCAGCCCCTGCGTACCGATGACACTTCATTACCGGTGTCTTCTGTGCCCGAGGTCGCAGGCTCCTCGGCCCCCATTCCGTCTACAGATACCGACGCCACTCTTGGCGGGGAAACCCAGAGTTTAGACAGGCCTGCCATTTCTCAAGGTGTCTTCAGGCCTTCCTCCTTCTCTATTAAGGCTTTCACAAAATCTAAAGCAGCCATGAAAACTAAAAAACAAGGACCACAGAGCCCCTCTCAAGGCCCCATGCCTAAAAAACAGATGCTCAAAATGGCTGAGGATTTGATTACTTTTATCAGGGGTTCTCAACCCCCCTCGGACAAAAGACCCAGATTAGAGGAAGACTACCCTTCCTCAGATCAAGCCTCTATTACCTCTGAACATTCTGAGGACCAGGAATATACATATTCTCCTTTTGAAGACTCTGATGCAGAGGAGTCTATTCCCTCGGTCTCCCCCCCTGAGGACTACTCTTTGGGGAAACCCTACATACTTTGAGGGAACACTTTCACTGGGAAGGCCAAGATTACTCAGATTCCAAGAAAAGGCTCAGGGATTTTCTCTTGCTCCCCCAGCATAGGCCTCTGGCTATCCCTCCTGTCTTAGATATATTAGATGATGTGTACACAGAAGCCAGCCTCAACCCAGATTCTTTACCTCTAGCTCCTGTTAAACCAGACGGGTATTACCGGGTTCCTGATTCACACCAGTTCCTATACAAAAGCCATACTGCTGACCCAGAAACTATTTCACAGGGTCCCAAGGGGAATTAAGGCCTCTACAGCTAAAAACCCATTACCTTCAGAGAAAGATCCCAGAGCTTTAGAAAGGTGGGGGAAAAAGGTGTATACCTCGGCCACTTTAACCATGAGGGCATTAAACGGTCAGTTCCGTATGTTAAAGTATCAACAGTTTTTATTATCTGAGTTGAAAAGCAAAATGACACAACCTGAGCAACCAGATTTAAAAGAGTTGCAGGATTTGTTGCATAGTGCAGAGCAAGTGGGTAAACATACCTTGCAGTGTGGTTTTGATGCTTTAGAGGCCTCATGTAGAGCTGCTGTTACAGGGTCTGTCATACGTAGACATGCTTGGCTCAAGGAACAAGCCTTACCAGATCATGTCAAAGCTAAATTACTAGATGCACCTCTTCAAAAAGATGTATTGTTTGGTGTTAAAGCTGAGGAGGTACTAAAGAAAATGGAGGAAAAGGCGAGATCAATGCAAACAGATTTCCTGCAGGTACAACCTCCACATTTCAGCAGAAACTGGCCTTCAAAAAATTGGTCCTTTCCAGCCAATGACAGACCTCAAAGAGGCAGATACAGGCACCCGAGGGGTAGAGGGCAATCTCAAGGATCATTCAGAGCCAGGCAATGGCAAGCACCAACCCCAAGAGGTGGAGAAGATAGATCACAGTCATTTAGAAAGCAGACACAATGACTTTCCCCTTTACCTGCCAAGCAAAGCTTTAATGGCAGCACCTTTAGGCGGAAAACTGGCGTTATTCTCAAAAAATTGGCATATTGTCGCAAAAGACAAATGGATCCTGGACATCATAGACAGAGGCTACAGATTCCACTTTCACACCCTTCCAAAAATGAGAGGCATGCCAAACCTGCCACAAAATCAAAGGGCAGAGGCACAAAAACAAATTTCAGCTCTCATGGACATGAAAGCTATTCAAGAGGTGCCTGCAAAAGAACAAGGTCAAGGGTTTTATTCCAGACTATTCCTGGTACCAAGGAAAGACAAAGATTGGAGACCTATTTTAGATCTATCCATCCTAAACACATATTTACAGGTACTAAAATTCAAGATGCTCGCATTACAGCAGCTTCTTCCCATGCTGGGCAAGGAGTCTTGGCTGGTAACATTGGACCTCAAGGAGGCATACCTGCATGTCCCTATCAGACAAGATTGCAGAAGATACCTCAGATTTCTTGCAGGTTCAACCCATTATCAATTCTCTGCATTGCCCTTTGGCTTATCTACTGCGCCCAGAGTGTTTACGAAATGCCTGGCATCAGTAATTGCCTTCTGCAGACTTCAAGGAATACAAATATACCCATATCTGGACGACTGCCTGATCCAAGCGGACAGCAAGGGCATACTTCTGAAACACCTGGCGTTTGTAATAAGACTGTTGAACTTTCTGGGATACACAGTCAACAAAAATAAATCAAAACTAATACCCTCCTAAACAATTTTCCTGGGTGCCAGCTTGAATACAAACACCCAGATGGCCTACCTCACGCCAGACAAACAAGGGCAACTATCTCAATACTTCAGCAAAATAGCAACCTTCACCAGGCTGACTGCAAGGAAAGTCCTGCAGGTTCTGGGATTCATGGCATCTTGCATCCTGCTGATCCCATGTGCAAAGCTGCATATGAGGAAACTTCAGTGGTACCTAAAAAACTTATGGTCTCAACACAGCCACAGTTTGGAAACAATTATACCACTCATTCCATGTCTTCAAAAGGAATTTCTGTTGTGGGCTCAAGCATGCCAAAGAAACAAAGGTCTCCCTTTCTGCATACCTCAAGCAAATCAAATCATCACAACAGACGCCTCGGACTACGCCTGAGGGGCACACATGAAAGATCAGTGCATTCAGGGAAAATGGTCCCAAAAAGAAGCACCTACACATCAACCAAAAGGAAATGCTAGCAGTGCAAAATGCTATTATGGCCTTCAAAGACCTACTGCATCCAGGCCAGCTATTGATAAGGACAGACAACACCACAGTGATGTGGTACATAAACAAACGGGGGGGAACTCATTCATACCCCCTGTGCAGACTAGCCATGACCCTTTGGAACACAGCTCTGGAATTGCAAATCCAACTTCAGGCACAATTCCTGCCAGGGAAGGAAAACACACTGGCAGACAGCCTAAGCAGAAATATGACAGATCCACACGAATGGAAGTTGCATCCTCAAGTTTTCGCAAAGATAACTCGGGCATGGGGACAGCCAGACATAGATCTCTTTGCTACCCACAGAAATTACCAACTGAAAAAATTTTGTTCAAGGACCTATCACCCACAGGCCTGGAAAGTGGACGCATTTTCTTTCAATTGGACAACATTGGCAGTCTATGCCTTTCCGCCTCTCCCTCTGCTGCCCAAAGTTCTATTAAAAGCCAGAGCAGAGAGGCCGAAAATGATTCTCATTGCTCCAGACTGGCCAAGACAACACTGGTATCCACTCCTGAAGAGCCTGACATATTCCCCACCATGGATCCTACCTCTAGTGCCTCTTCTGTTGTCCCAGCACAACTTCAAAACTTTTCACAGCCAGCTCAAAACCCTAAATCTAGCTGCATGGAGAATCCCTTGATTTCCCAACAGACCCTCCTCTCCAAGGAGGTGCAGGATGTCATCTTGGAGGCCAGAAGACCTTCTACTAGAAAAGCCTACTCCGCCAAATGGAAGCGGTTTTGTGCCTGGAATCAGAAAAAGGGCCAGAATCCTTGGGTAATAAATATTCCTCAAATATTACAGTACCTAGCTGAGATGTTAAACAATGGACTTTCCTTCTCCTCCATCAAAATCCATGCTTCAGCCATTTCTGCACAATACAACACAGATCCTCCTTTATTCTCTCATCCTCTCTTAAGACAGTTCCTCAGAGGGGCTAAGAATATAAAATCCCCAAGGAAACCACCAGTCCCTGCTTGGGACCTCAACTTCATATTGGAAAAACTGACCCTTCCTCCATTTGAGCCAGCTGCTTCAACAGAACTACAATATTTGTCATGGAAAACAGCCTTCCTTCTGGCTATCACCTCATCACGCAGGTTTTCGGAACTACAGGCCCTCATGGCTGTGCAACCTTTCATCATTTTCTATCAGGACAGAGTTTCCTTACGAACCAACCCTACCTTTATGCCAAAGGTAGTGTCCAGTGTAGCCTTGAATCAGACTATCCACTTGCCTACCTTTTACCCTAACCCACAAAACAAAGGGGAAAGACTACTGCATTCCTTGGACATTAACAGACAACTACGTTATTATTTGGACAGGACAAAGCCGTTCAGGAAATCCGAGCAACTCTTTTTGTGTCCTATGCTACAGGTGCTCAAGGAAAGGCTATCTCCAAACAGACAATCTCAAAATGGATAGCCCACTGCATACGCTTTTGTTACTCAATCCATGGAAAAGCTGTGCCTTCAAGCATCAGGTCCCACTCCACAAGGGCCACAGCTACCTCTGCAGCTTTCCTCAGGGGGGTTCCTACCAAGGACATTTTGGAAGCAGCCACTTGGAGTTCAGTGCACACTTTCTCCAAACACTATCACCTTCCACTTTACTCAAAATCTAGAGCGGGATTTGCCACAGCTGTCTTGCAGGGCATCCTTGCTCCTCCTAGTTCCACTTAGTGCCTGCCACCCCTACTTAGCTTTGGGATTCTACCCATCTGTTATGACTGCAGCTGTATGCACGATGAACATAGTACAATTTTGTACCTACCATAAATGTAGATGTTCGAGTGCTCATACAGCTGCAGTCCAGGTTTCCCTCCCTCCATCCCCTCTTAGAACAGGCCTTATGGCTGACACCTTCTCATACAACCAATTTGGGGTATTCTTTTATGGTGTATTTGCTTGCAAACTACTGTTTTTTGATTAGTCTATATTGCATGATTACATAAGTTTATGTTTTGCCTTCCTTCTGGGGGCACCTGACATCTGGGGCAAGAAAAACTGAAGAAGATGGCGTCGGCTGGCTCTTTTATACCCCTGCCGCACTGACGTCAGGGAAGAAGCGACGACAACCGACGCCGGACCTAGACTTTGGAATTCGGCCGACCGAGGACCCGCCTGACGGCAGTATAACCCATCTGTTATGACTGCAGCTGTATGAGCACTCGAACATCTACATTTATGGTAGGTACAAAACTGTACTTTCTGCAGTGCCTGCTGACCCATGCCTTGGACTCTAACCTCTATCTTTCCACCCCTCTCTTCAGCTTTGGGAATCCTCCCACAGGTGATGACTGCAACAGTGAAACATGAACATAGTACAGTTGTGTACACTTGCCATAAATGTATATGTTCGAGTGCATTGACTGTTGCAGTCTTGGTTTCCCTCCCTCCATTCCCCATATAGCATCTACCACTAGGGGGACATAAGCTTCCCATGGTAGCTTCACCAGGACCACTTTTCCTCATTTCCTTGTGCTTCTGATGGGTTAGGGCAAGAAAAACTGATGTAATGATGTCGGTTGCTGTGCTTTATAGCACTGATGACCTGATGTCAGACTACAGGCTATGGCAGCCGATGCAAAAAAACATTTACTCTGGTATTTGGACCGGCCGAGTGTACCACAGCTGGGATAACCCACAGGTGATGACTGCAACAGTGAATACACTCGAACATCTACATTTATGGCACGTGTACACAACTGTACTTTCTCCAAGCTGCGCCATTTGCACAAGTGCAGTCTTCACCAGTAAGTCTGGATTTACTACTAATAATGGAAAGGAAATCCTCCAACTTTTTCATATGAGTAACACAGATCACCGGTGTTATCAGGTGTTAACATTAAGTATACATTTCGTTCATAACACTGTACAAGGTGTTTGTGTTTTAGCAAGTCGTTAATGGCATACTCACTTATTTAAGGAATCCATATTCAGCTGCAAATGAATAACACATTCTAAAAGAATAGAATAATTAAAATCAGTTAACACACAATTCAGAGAGAACTTAATCAACTTCTGAGAGAAATAACACAAACAATATAAAACTAAATATTAAATTAAGTATGGTAAAGTTGTTGCTGTGAACATACAAGTTGTGACAGTGGCACATCAGTTGGAATTCCATTTTATATCGTGTGCATTAGCTTCTGCTTACTATCGCTCGCAGTTGCACATGTTTTTAACAGTAAAGATCAGTTAATCCCAAATTGGTGCAGGATTGTTTAGATATCCCAATATGACCCCCCCCACCTCCTAAAACAAATTTTCACTACATGTCAAGCAGAGTTAACACCCTTGCTACCTTCAAGATAAGTTTAAATAATTGGATGGGCAGCCTCAAATTCTCTCCCAGTCTATCTTTTTTTGCCCTCCTTGAGGCTAGAGGGAAGATTTTAAGTATTTTTTTTGGCTAGGCATGAAATGGTCTGAAGACAGTTTACCTAGTACTTAGGTTCATAGGTAACAGCTTTACTGCTGTTGAAGAGTGCTCTGCTGCTGGCTTTCAAGATGTGTCTGCTGTTTATTAATTGTCATGTGATTTTTAGTAACTTTTCAACTGGAGCATTACATTTTACTTCTGTGGGGAAAATTGTTAAAACTAGTTTGACTACGTTTTCCTTGGTAGAAGTTGTGTATTTACATTCGGTGGCTAGGTAGGTGTTTTAAAAAGTGCTTTTTACTGTGTTTTTTTTTTTTTGGTAGAAAAATTAATCCGTTTCACTGACTACTGCTGCCAGGCTTCTTCGGGAATCTGGTATCTTTTTTTGCTTGACTGTGGGACAACCTCCTGGTCGTTCTGTTCATCCTTTTTCTAGCTATAAAAAGTAAAGAAAAATATCAAACAGCCTTTATTACATCAGCAAGCTATTAAAAGTTCTACAACTGCAAATGGGCGACTCTGGAGTGGCCTTTTCTGATTCCTCAGGTCATTTCTTTGCTCCCTCAGTGTAGTGTATACAGCCACCATGGAATGATGGTTAGGTACACCCTCTGTGGCTGTTGTAGTGCTGAAGGAGCAGGGAATTCATTTCTACTTGGCCAGACCTGAATTTTTGTCTCTTGGGAGGTTTTGCCTGTCAGAAGTTCATAGCCAAGCTAACAACTCATGACCCTAATGACCACAAGGGCCCTTACAGACTTAGCCATGCACCCCAAACCATTTGAGTTCTGAGTATCCTCAGTGTGTAAATGGGATAGGATAGGATCATAGGGGGGTTACTAGGCTAATGATCCTAGGGCCCTTACAAGCCTAGCCAAGTATAACCCATGTTCCCAAGAATTTCAAAGTATTAAGTGAAACCAAATCAACTACTACTGCCCCTGTCCATGAGGGACACAGGTGAAACTCCCGGAGTGAACTTGCTTTCATAGAGGATATCTGCTGCTTCATGGAAGCATGTGTTGTACTTGCGTAGTTAATGCTCATGTGTGGTTATTTGTAATTTTTTTTTTTTTTTTTTTTTTTTTTTTAACATATATGCAATTGTAGTTAACTTTACATATTTTCAACAAAGGATCAAATTGTGTATTAAGGGATACTGCTGTACCTTTCTCCTCACTGTACTACTTTGGAAAGTTGATATTGTTGTTTAAGTATACTTGTGAAGGTGGCATCAGGTTTAGGCTCTCACAGGCATCAGTGGTGTACAACTGTCAAATTGTTAGGGATTTTTAATGGTATACAAATTAGTATCGTGGAACATCATTGTGATGGCAAATCCAGTTAAAAAGGGCTAGTGTTGAAGTATTTCTCATTAAGCTGTCCCAGACCATAATATTTCTGCAGGAGCCACATTTTGAATTTTGAAGAATCCGGTACACTAGCCTTTTCTGTTTCTCTGGTGGGGGTAATTCTGTATACCCATCTGGAAGGTGTACAGGAGTAATTCTTTTGTTTTCGAAGAGTTTACCTGTTAGGGTTTTGGATTACTGTGCAGAGGGTGGGTCATGTTAGTAGGGAGGTAACCACGGTTTTGTGGGGATGTTGTTAGGATAATGCTTTTCTTATTTATGGCCTCTCTCCATAAGGGACATGGGGGCCAGATGGGAGGTACATTTTATGATTTCCCATCCAGTTGTCAAGTTTTTTCATTTGAATAGAGTCCGGGATGAACTGTGTTTAACGTGGATGAGAAGCCTATTCTGTAGTGTGGGGATCCTTTGGGACACACACCTGTGTCTCCAGCATGATGTCCTTCAAGGATGCATCTGCAGTCCTTACAAATGGGTTGTCCTGTCGTCAGGCAGCCCTTCGGTCGGCCAGATTCCAAAGTCTGGGTCTGGCCTCGGTTGGTGTCGCACTTCACCCGACGTCATAGCTGCAGTTATTCGGGTATAAAGGCATCAGCCGACGCCATTTTCCTCAGTCTTTCTTGCCGCGTGGCGCCCGAAGCAGAAGCTGTTCGCAAGTGCCGGTCGGTCAGAACCAGAGATTACTACTACCGAATACTACTTAGAAGACTTCTAAAAAGCTAAGTACCCCGTTATGTCACAAGCAAAGTTCAGGATGTTCATCGTGCATACAGCTGCAGTCATAACAGATGGGTTATCCTGCCGTCAGGCGGGTCCTCGGTCGGCCGAATTCCAAAGTCTAGGTCCGGCGTCGGTTGTCGTCGCTTCTTCCCTGACGTCAGTGTGGCAGGGGTATAAAAGAACCAGCCGACGCCATCTTCTTTAGTCTTTCTTGCCGCACGGTGCCCGAAGCAGAAGCAGTTCGCAAGTGCCGGTCGGCCAGCTGCTGAGATTTACGAAAATATTTCAGCCGAAGTCTTCTTGAAAGCCAAGTACCCCGTTGGGGAAACTTTTCTTACCTCAGCCCGATGTCAGACAAAGTTAATAATTGCATTTCCTGTGGGAAGCAAATACCGCATAAGGATTTCCATTCTTTCTGTATTCCTTGCTTAGGCCCAGACCATGACGTCTTGGCCTGCTGTTTTTTTGCTAGATTCAACAAATGCACTATTAAGGGTCAGGCGGAGTTCGCCCAACACTATTTTGGTAAAAAATTTAATTACATTATGTCGTCGGATACTCCGACTCCAATTTTAAGTAAAAGACGCAAAGATGAGGGCCGACACATGAGGTCCGCGGCTTCTACCGACACCACGCTAAAGCCGACTACCAGTGCTCCGGTTCTCAGCGAGGCGCCTACGCAGCCCCTGAGTACCGATGACGCTTCTTTAGCGGTGTCTTCTGTGCCCGAGGTCGCAGACTCCTCGGCCCCCACTCCGACTACAGATACCAACGCCACTCTTGGCGGGGAAACTCTGAGTTTAGACAGGCCTGCCACCTCTCAAGGTGTCTTCAGGCCTTCCTCCTTTTCCATTAAGGCTTTCACAAAATCTAAAGCAGCCATGAAAACTAAAAGGCAAGGCCCACAGAGCCCCTCTCAAGGCCCCATGCCTAAAAAACAGATGCTCAAAATGGCTGAGGATTTGATTACTCTTATCAGGGGTTCTCAACCCCCCTCGGACAAAAGGCCCAGACTGGAGGAAGACTACCCTTCCTCAGATCAAGCCTCTATTACCTCAGAACATTCTGAGGACCAGGAATTTTCATATTCCCCTTTTGAAGACTCTGATGCTGAGGAGTCCATTCCCTCTGTCTCCCCCCCTGAGGACTATTCTTTTGGGGAAACCTTACATACCTTGAGGGAACACTTTCACTGGGAAGGCCAAGATTACTCAGATTCCAAGAAAACGCTCAGGGATTTTCTATTGCTTCCCCAGCACAGGCCTCTGGCTATCCCTCCTGTCTTGGATATATTAGATGATGTGTATACAAAAGCTGACCCAGAAACTATTTCACAGGGTCCCAAGGGAATTAAGGCCTCTACTGCCAACAACCCATTACCTTCAGAGAGAGATTCCAGAGCTTTAGAAAGGTGGGGGGGGGGGGGGAGGTATACACCTCGGCCACTTTAACCATGAGGGCATTAAACTGTCAGTTCCATATGCTAAAGTATCAACAGTTTTTGTTATCTCATTTGAAAAGCAAAATGACACAACCTGAGCAACCAGATTTAAAGGAGTTGCAGGATTTGTTGCATAGTGCAGAGCAAGTGGGTAAACATACCTTGCAGTGTGGTTTTGATGCTTTAGAGGCCTCATGTAGAGCTGCTGTTACAGGATCTGTCATATGTAGACATGCTTGGCTCAAAGAGCAAACCTTACCAGATCATGTCAAAGTTAAATTACTAGATGCTCCTCTTCAAAAAGATGTATTGTTTGGTGTTAAAGCTGAGGAGGTACTAAAGAAAATGGAGGAAAAGGCAAGATCAATGCAAACAGTGAAAGATTTCCTACAGGTACAACCTCCACGTTTCAGCAGAAACTGGCCTTCAAAAAATTGGTCCTTTCCAGCCACGGACAGACCTCAAAGAGGCAGATACAGGCGCCCGAGGGGTAGAGGGCAATCTCAAGGATCATTTAGAGCCAGACAATGGCAAGCACCTACACCAAGAGGTGGAGAAGATAGATCACAGTCATTCAGAAAGCAGACACAATGACTTTCCCCTTTGCATGCCAAGCAAAGCTTTAATGGCAGCACCTTTAGGCGGAAAATTGGCATTATTTTCAAAAAATTGGCATATTGTCACAAAAGACAAATGGATCCTGGACATTATAGACAAAGGCTACAGAGTCCACTTTCACACCCTTCCAAAAATGAGAGGCATGCCAAACCTGCCACACAATCAAAGGGCAGAGGCACAAAAGCAAATTTCAGCTCTCATGGACATGAAAGCTATTCAAGAGGCACCTGCAAAAGAACAGGGTCAA
The DNA here is from genome assembly GCF_019279795.1 of Protopterus annectens. NCBI lineage: Eukaryota > Metazoa > Chordata > Ceratodontiformes > Protopteridae > Protopterus > Protopterus annectens. Next base: position 273,088,680 of record NC_056734.1, read on the forward strand.
GGTTTTTACTCCAGACTATTCCTGGTACCAAGAAAGGACAAAGATTGGAGACCTATTTTGGACTTATCCATCCTAAACACATACTTACTCGTACCAAAATTCAGGATGCTCACATTACAGCAGCTTCTTCCCATGCTGGGCAAGGAGTCTTGGCTGGTAACATTGGACCTCAAGGAGGCATACCTGCATGCCCCTATCAGACAAGATTGCAGAAGATACCTCAGATTTCTTGCAGGTTCAACCCATTATCAATTCTCTGCATTGCCCTTTGGCTTATCTACTGCGCCCAGAGTGTTTACGAAATGCCTGGCATCAGTAATTGCCTTCTGCAGACTTCAAGCGATACAAATATACCCATATCTGGACGACTGCCTGATCCAAGCGGACAGCAAGCACATACTTCTGAAACACCTGGCGTTTGTAATAAAAATGTTGAACTTTCTGGGATACACTGTCAACAAAAAGAAATCAAAACTAATACCCTCTCAAACAATAATCTTCCTGGGTGCCAGCTTGAATACAAACCCCCAGATGGCCTACCTCACACCAGAGGAGCAAGGGCAACTATCTCAATACTTCAGCAAAATGGCAACCTTCACCAGGCTGACTGCAAGGAAAGTCCTGCAGGCTCTGGGATTCATGGCATCTTGCATCCTGCTGATCCCATGTGCAAAGCTGCATATGAGGAAACTTCAATGGTACCTAAAAAACTTATGGTCTCAACACAGCCACAGTTTGGAAACAATTATACCACTCATTCCATGTCTTCAAAAGGAATTTCTGTGGTGGGCTCAAGCATGCCAAAGAAACATGGGTCTCCCCTTCTGCATGCCTCAAGCAAATCATATCATCACAACAGATGCCTCGGACTACGCCTGGGGGGCGCACATGACAGATCAGTGCATTCAGAGCAAATGGTCCCAAAAAGAGAAGTGCCTACACATCAATCAAAAGGAAATGCTAGCAGTACAAAATGCTATTATGGCCTTCAAATACCTACTGCATCCAGGCCAGCTATTGATAAGGACAGACAACACCACAGTGATGTGGTACATAAACAAACAGGGAGGAACTCATTCATACCCCCTGTGCAGACTAGCTATGTCCCTTTGGAACACGGCTCTGGAATTGCAAATCCAACTTCACGCACAATTCCTTCCAGGCTAGGAAAACACTCTGGCAGACAACCTAAGCAGAACTATGACAGATCCACACGAATGGTAGTTGCATCCTCAAGTTTTCGCAAAGATAATTCAGGCATGGGGACAGCCAGACACAGATCTCTTTGCTACCCATAGAAATTACCAACTGAAAAAATTTTGCTCAAGGACCTATCATCCAGAGGCCTGGAGAGTGGACGCACTTTCTTTCAGTTGGACAACATTGACAGTCTATGCCTTTCCACCTCTTCCTCTGCTGCCCAAAGTTTTATTAAAAGCCAGGGCAGAGAGGCCAAACATGATTTTCATTGCTCCAGGCTGGCCAAACATGATTTTCATTGCTCCAGGCTGGCCAAGTCAACACTGGTATCCACTCCTGAAGAGCCTGACGCATTCCCCACCATGGATCCTGCCTCTAGTGCCTCTTATGTTGTCCCAGCACAACTTCAAAACTCTTCACAGTCAGCTGAAAACCCTCAATCTAGCCGCATGGAGGATTCCTTGATTTCCCAACAGACCCTCCTCTCCAAGGAGGTGCAGGATGTCATCTTGGAGGCCAGAAGACCTTCTACTAGAAAAGCCTACTCTGCCAAATGGAATCAGAAAAAAGGCCAGAATCCTTGGGTACTAAATTTATCTCAAATATTACAGTACCTAGCTGAGATGTTAAACAGTGGACTTTCCTTCTCCTCCATCAAGATCCATGCTTCAGCCATTTCTGCACAATACAACACTGATCCTCCTTTATTCTCTCATCCTCTCTTAAGACAGTTCCTCAGAGGGGCTAAGAATATAAAAGCCCCAAGGAAACCACCAGTACCTGCTTGAGACCTCAACTTCATTTTAGAAAAGCTGACCCTGCCTCCATTTGAGCCAGCTGCTTCAACAGAACTGCACTATTTGTCATGGAAAACAGCCTTCCTTCTGGCTATCACGTCAGCACGCAGGGTTTCGGAACTACAGGCCCTCATGGCTGTGCAACCTTTCATCATTTTCCATCAGGACAGAGTCTCTTTACGAACCAACCCTTCCTTTATGCCAAAGGTAGTATCCAGTGTAGCCTTGAATCAGACTATCCACTTACCTACCTTTTATCCCTAACCCACAAAACAAAGGGGAAAGACTACTACATGCCTTGGACATTCACAGACAACTTCGTTATTATTTGGACAGGACAAAGCCATTCAGAAAATCAGAGCAACTCTGTGTCCTTTGCTACAGGTGCTCAAGGAAAGGCTATCTCCAAACAGACAATCTCAAAATGGATAGCCCACTGCATATGCTTTTGTTACTCATTTCATGGAAAGACTGTGTGCCTACAAGCATCAGATCTCACTCCACAAGGGCCACAGCTACCTCTGCAGCTTTCCTCAGGGGAGTTCCTACCAAAGACATTTTGGAAGCAGCCACTTGGAGTTCTGTGCACACTTTCTGCAAGCACTATCACCTTCCACTTTACTCTAAATCTAGAGCAGGCTTTGCCACAGCAGTCTTGCAGGGCATCCTTGCTCCTCCTAGTTCCACTTAGTGCCTGCCACCCCTTTTTAGCTTTGAGATTCTACCCATCTGTTATGACTGCAGCTGTATGCACAATGAACATAGTACAGTTTTGTACCTACCATAAATGTAGATGTTCGAGTACTAATACAGCTGCAGTCCAGGTTTCCCTCCCTCCATCCCCTCTTGGAACAGGCCTTATGACAAACACCTCCTCATACAACCTGATAGGGGTATTCTTTTATGGTGTATTTGCTTGCAAACTACTGCTTTTTGATTATATTACATTGCATTATTACGTAAGTTTATGTTTTGCCTTCCTTCTGGGGGCACCTGACATCTGGGGCAAGAAAAACTGAAGAAGATGGCGTCGGCTGGTTCTTTTATACCCCTGCCGCACTGACGTCAGGGAAGAAGCGACGACAACCGACGCCGGACCTAGACTTTGGAATTCGGCCGACTGAGGACCCGCCTGACGGCAGGGTAACCCATCTGTTATGACTGCAGCTGTATTAGCACTCGAACATCTACATTTATGGTAGGTACAAAACTGTACTTTCCTGGATCTAGTGTTTCTGGTTCTGTCTGTTGTATGCATGTGCAACAAATCAATCAAGTCAGGGTGTGAGGAAGCCCTGTAAGTCAAGCCAGTAGGAGACAGAGACACAGAGCCTTTATGCGATCAATGTAGGACAGGATATTCATACCCTGAATTTTTGTGGTGAGAAACCTTTGTGGGCATTCCAGTTATTGCAAATGCCTGGTTAGATGCATGCCAAAGGGAGTATTGTATTCAATGATGGGTCTGATAAGAGCCGAGAAGAGTGGACCTGGATGTCCTACCATTACCCCTAAGTTGGGCTACATAGAATGATTTCCTTACCATCTTAGTGTATTGGTCTAAGGCCAGATTGGTGTCTACTTATGTTCCCAGATCTATTGCTGCTGGGTCGACTAATCTTAAGGGTGTTTTGTCAATAGAGTAACTTGGGTTGACAATTTCCCAAAGGGCATTATAATACCTAAAACTCAATGCCAAAAAAATGCATCAGTCATTTGTCTGTATTAAACATGCCTGAAAGATGTTTTTGTCTTGAGGAGAATCTGTCATAGTTCCCAACCTGGTTAGCTGTGAACTTGGTGAACCAGAGGCCTTGAATGTTAGCCTTGACTTCTGAGAAGTAGATGCCATACTGGGTGGACCCAACACAGACAATGTCACTGGTCCTGGTGTGAGGTTTGCTTGGCTGCATTCTCAGTCTTCCAGAAGGTGTGAAAGCTGACATTTTGAATTCTCTCTTGATAGTTTTTGGAGTATCTGCTGCAGTTGTCTTTAAAAAGTGTGATGAGAGAGGTATGCTGTTTCAGGGAATCTTTCGGATTTTCAGCCTTCCTTCAAGTTTGCCAAGGGGTTTAATGATACCTTGACAACCTTCTTTACATAGCAAAATAAATTCATCAAGCTACTGGTAAGCAAACATTTAAAAAGCAGTGGCAAGGAGGGCCCAGAAGGAAAAGATGTACCACCCAGTACGTAGTCATTCAGACTTCTTAGACTGTCCTATCTGCAAAACTTCCCACCTTGGTTAACAGTATTCTGCTATGTTTTGTGAACGTATCTCCGGGTTTAGTTCAAGCTTGTTTACTTCTGTTCTGATTCAGTCTTTTATTTTCTCCCCACCTACCCACCCAATTGTTGTGTTTTTTTAAAAGCTGGTGGCTTGTGAGTTGCCCACATCTACTATAAATTTGATATTGGACACTTCTCCCAGTCCCATCGCGTCAGCTCATTCTATTGTGTACAGTGAGATCATTTGGGAAGGTCCACCCCCTTAGCTTCTTAACCTTGAATTATTTTCTGTTTTCTCCCATACCACTTAACTAAAAACAAAAACAAAAAAATCTTTACTATTTTTGGGTGTCTTCCTACATTAAAAGGAAGATCATGTAATCCTGCTTGTTCTTGGTGTTCAATTGCATTTATTACTGCTCGTTAGTAGCCTGATTAAGTTGTAATCGTTACGCTAAGTGTCTTAGTTTTGGTTAAAGGACTTGGACTTCAGGCCAGTTGTTTTACATTAAGAAAGTTTGTGGCCTGCACGTTTGTGATAGGAGATGGTAGCCTCTGCCCTTCTGAGCTGGGAATTGCTGGGTGATGGCCTATTGTGCCTGTTGTTCTACTTGTCTTTGTTCTGTTTTAAACACTTGGGCTTCAAACCAGTTACTTTACATCAGGAGGATTTGTGGCGTAAACTCTTGTGCAGGAGAGGATAGCCTACACCCTTCTTGCTAGAACTTGCTGGTTGAAGGCATATTGTGTCTGTTGCTCTGAAGTGCATTGGTTCTGGCTTAAGCACTTGTGCACCCAAACCAGTTGTTTCACATTAGGAGGGTTTGTGGTCTAGACTCTTGTGGCGCAAGTGTGTGGCCTATATCCTTCTATGCTGGGAATTGCTGTTGAATTGCTCCCTTATTTAAACTGCTTTCTGCTATGTGACTGTGATTTTTATGCACTTTGAATTTTTAGTACTTTTGCATTTTATAGCATAGGTTAGATTCAGTTTCGCTGAATCTAGACTGGTATCACTTGAGCAATAAAACCCAGCTCTTCACTGAGATACTGAAATATCTGGGGCATCCGTTGCTTCCAACTAACTGTAAGTGCTGTAATATTGCACTTTCAATTTGTGTTTGCATTCCACTGCTGTTTGAATTGTCTGAACTATTTTTTCACATTTTATTGTACACTGTACTAATTCAGCTATAGCACTGTCTATATCCACGTTTGCTATTTCTGGGTCTATTTTTTGAAACTTCTGAGCATCAACTTCAAGCCACCTTTGTAGGTGAAGGCCCTTCTGCACCATTGTGTGAGGAGAGTGCTGTCTGGGTCCCATCTAATTGAAGGTGATTGGAGTAAAGCTCAGAGAGAGCGTTCTTATTGGCTAGTTTGAGCTAAAAAGGGTATTTTTACTTGTTTTATTTAAGCCCCGTGTTTGCATTTGTTTGCCTGTAGCGCTTCATCGTGTACTGCCGCGTAACAGTGGATGTTCTGTAATTCTTTTGCGCTGTCATTCTTGCATATGGGTTCGGAGCCGATCCTTGGCTCCGACTCGGACGAATACAAAGCTCGAAGTCTCAGTTGGCTCGTGGCAAGGTAGGTATCCCATAGTGCATTAGTAAGAATCCCCAGATCTCATTTGCTGCGTCTACAAGTTCAGAAGTGCTCTCTTCCTTGGCTGTGGCTAAGTTGGAATTTCTTCATTATTCAGTTTCTTTAGTGATGGTTTTTTTAACAATATTAGTAGTTTAGTATAAGTAGCTTAACTGTTGTTAGTCTAGTAGTAAATTAGTTAGCGTGTTTTTTGAATTTTTGCAGATTGTTGTTGAAAACTTGTTGGCCATCGCTTCTGCAGGCCCTTTTCTTTCTGAGTGGTATCCCTTCTTCTATGTGCTAGTTTTTTTTGCTAAATTTTTCTCTTGGGCGTAAGTCCGTGTTTTGGTTAGGACCGGTTCTAGTCTTTTGTTTGACTAGAATAAGTATTTCAAAATTAATAGCTGTGTGCAGTGCTTCTTTATTAACTCTTATTAGCTAGAATTATTTAGTGTTTGTTGAATTTATTGCGGTTGTTGCAAATTGTTGGCATCGCTTACTCCTCTGTTAGGGCTAGGCTCATTTAAGTTAGAAGACTTTGTCCTCTATTGCCTTTTCTGTAGTACGTTGTTTCCTCAGCAGGGCTAAGCCTGTTTACGTTGGTGGACCTAGCCCTCTTGTTTTTGCTCGTCCTTGTATGTTGTTCTTGAGCAGGGCTAGGCCCGTTTAAGTTAGAGGGCCTAGTCCTCTGTTGTTTTTTCCTTATGTGCAGTGCTCCTTAGCAGGGCTAGGCCTGTTTAAGTTAGAGGACATTGCCCTCTCTTCCTGTTTTTCTCTCTTGTGATTACTTTTTGTGACAATATGTGAAAGGAATCAAAGGGTCATAAACCTTTGGGTTTTAAAAAGTGTCTCAAATGTTCTCAAAAAATGTCCCTGACTGACGGACATAGTATTTGTGTTTACTGCCTGGGAGCCGTACATCTTCAGGAGACATGTTCCTTTTGCCACTCCTTTAGTTCTCTGGTTCTCCAGGAAAGGAAGAACAAATTTATCCTGTAAGGTCTCCTTAAACCTTCCTTTGAGGAGGATTTGGCCAGCTCTTCATGATCACATTCCAAGTTGGTCAAGAGACAGTCCGACTGTTTTATCTGAACCTCCACAAAAAATTACAGAATTGGACAAACCTTCTACCTCTTTGGCTCCACTGTCTTTGGAGCCTGTCGAGGTTATTGACATCGACACTCCAGTCTCTGCCCCAAGTTTTTTGGAGCTGACTACTGAACTCTTACCTCGGAGCCGGTCTAGAGAATTATTACCGGTTTCCGCAACACTCAGATCGCTGATTTTACAGCGTTCTAGATCACCTACCCTGTCTTCTAGATCCTCCAAGAATCTTTCTGAAGAGGATGCAGAGAGAGTAGTGCTTAGACATTTGAAGTCATCGGCACTAGTTAATTTGTTGCCGGCTCCAACCCACTCGTCCCAGAGCCGTCTAAGGCCATATTACCTGCTTCTGTTCCTCCTCCGAGCCATATTGGTCCTTCAGAGCCGTCGGTGCCACTTGTTGTGGAACCATCGGTTCCAGCACCTCTATTGCCTGTCTCTGAGCCGAGTTCCGCTCCGACACCTTCGGTGCAGTCCTTAGTGTCTCGGAGCCGAAGCTCACCAGTCAGCCCCGACAGGGATGCTTGGACCCAAAATTCTTCTGTTCTGAGCCTACTTTTCGGTGTGTCTGCTCGGTTAAGCTCTGATTCTACATCTACTTAGGAGCCGATAGCTTTGGAACAGAGGGCTACTTCCGCTTACTCGGAACTGGGGGTGTCCTTGGAGCTGGAGAGATCTGCCTTCGAGGTGATGAGGAGCATGCTGTCTAGGTCTTCAGCTCCACACAAGGGTACCGATGCTCTTCCCCCTCAAGCTACGATCTCTGTCTCAATACCATCTCTCTGTCTTGACAGCAGAGACCCGCAGCCTCAGGAGCCCTCATTGGGTGGTCCCCAGTCTTCCGAAACCTCCCCAGAATACTCTTCTGAGGAGCCTACTCGGAAGAGAACTTGCAAGAGGAAGCATGTAGACTCCACTGATGAGTCCATCACCTCTGACACTGACCTCGAGGAGTCAGAAGGGTCCCCTAGGTCATCCTCTGATATCTCCTTTGTAGATATCTTAGAGATCCTGAAACAGAGAGGCGGCTGCCCCACTGTCACCCCTTCTGATGAGGAGTTAGTGTACCTGAAGGCTTTCGGGTCTCAACCTTCAGCCTCTTGGGTGTCTCCACCTTTCGATGAGCTGTTAGATTTAGTCAGTTGAAAGTAGTGGGAAACTCCTGATGCCGTGGAACCAGTCCCCAGAAGGCCCAACAAATTTCTTTCAGCCCCCAAAGAGAAAGAGTTTTTGACTAAAGGTGTGCCTGTGGATGCCATGGGTGGTGGCAGCAGCCACAAAGAAGGAACTAGCGGAAACTTCCTCATCTGTCCACCCACCGAACAAGGAGTCTTAAATGATGGACAGATATGGGAAGCGTATCTTCACCTCAGTGGCTTTTACACTCTGATCACAGAATTATCTTACCCATTTCACTAGGCTTCAAAGAGATCTCCTAAAGGAGCTAGGAGATGCTCTCCAAGGTACTTTTAGCTGAAGGAGTCCCTGAGAAGGTTACTGCTCAGTTGATGTTCATCGTGCATACAGCTGCAGTCATAACAGATGGGTTCTCCTGCCGTCAGGCGGGTCCTCGGTCGGCCGAATTCCAAAGTCTAGGTCCGGCGTCGGTTGTCGTCGCTTTCTTTCCTGACGTCAGCGCGACAGGGGTACAAAAGACACAGCCGACGCCATTTTCTCCAGTCTTTTTTGCCGCGCGGTGCCCGAAGCAGAAGCAGTTCGCAAGTGCCGGTCGGCCAGCTCCTGAAATTATGAAAATTTGGAAACCGAAGTCTTCTTTAAAGCTAAGTACCCCGTTGGGGAAACTTTTCTTGCCTCAGACCGATGTCAGACAAAGTTAACAATTGTATTTCTTGTGGGAAGCAAATACCGCATAAGGATTTCCATTCCCTCTGTATACCTTGTTTAGGCCCAGACCACGACGTCTCGGGCTGTCGCTTTTGTGCTACTTTCAATAAATGCACTATTAAGTGTCGGGCGGAGTTCGCCCAGCACTTTTTTGGTAAAGCTTTTAATTATAAAATGTTGTTGGAGACTCCGACTACTGTTTTGTCCAAAAAACACAAGGACAAAGACCGACACCATGCCAAAACCGGCTACACGTGGTCCGGTTCTCAGCGAGGCGCCTACGCAGCCCCTGACTACCGACGACACTTCTCTGGCGGTGTCTTCTGTAACCGAGACCGCAGGTTCCTCGGCCCATACCCTGACTACAGCTACCGAAGCCACTGTGAGTGTTGAGCCTCTTAATGTGGACAGGTCTACTTCCACCCATGGTGTCTTCAGACCTTCATCTTCCTTTTCCATAAAGGCCTTTACTAAGTCTAAATCAGCCATGCATTCCAAGAGGCCTGTTGCACAGGGCCCATCTCCAGGTCCCATGCCTAAAAGCAGATGCTCAAAATGGCTGAGGATTTAATTACTCTTATCAGGGGTTCCCAACCCCCTCCGGACAAGAGACCCAGAGTGGAGGAAGATTCTCCCTCTTCCGACCAGGGCTCCATTATTTCAGAACATTCTGATGAAGAGGAACACTCGTACTCCCCTTTTGAAGATTCTGATGCAGAGCAGTCCATTCCTTCTGTATCCCCCCCAGAGGATTTTTCTTTCGGGGAAACCTTGCATACCTTGAGGGAACACTTCCATTGGGAAGGCCAAGATTTTTCAGATTCCAAGAAAAGGCTTAGGGAATTTCTTTTGCTATCTCAGCACAGACCTCTGGCGATACCTCCTGTCTTGGACATACTTGATGATGTTTACTCGGAGGCTTGCCTTAATCCGGATTCCCTGCCTCCTGCCCTAGTCAAGCCTGATAGGTACTACAGAGTTCCTAACTCGCACAAATTTCTTTACAAAAGCCATAATGCTGACCCTGAAACCAGTTCTCAAGGCCCCAAGGGAATGAAGGCCTCAACTGCTAAGAATCCATTACCTTCCGAGAGAGAGTCTAGATCCTTAGAAAGGTGGGGAAAAAAGGTATATACCTCGGCCACCCTAGCCATGAGGACCTTAAATTGTCAGTTCCAATTAAGGAATAAAATGTCACAACCTGAACAACCAGATTTGAAGGAGTTGCAGGATATGATGCATAGTGCAGAACAAGTGGGTAAACACACCTTACAATGTGGCTATGATGCTCTAGAGGCCTCAAGTAGAGCTGCTGTTACAGGATCAGTCATTCGTAGACATGCCTGGCTTAGGGAACAAACCTTGCCTGATCATGTTAAAGCTAAACTACTAGATGCTCCTTTACAAAAGGATGTATTATTTGGTACTAATACTGAGGAGATACTACGGAAAATGGAAGAAAAAGCTAAATCTATGCAAACTGTCAAAGCTTTTCTACAGGTACAACCACCACGTTTTAGCAGAAATTGGCTTTCAAAAAACTGGTCCTTTCCAGCCACGGACAAGCCCCAAAGAGGTAGATACAGGCGCACAAGGGGCAGAGGACAATCTCAAGGTTCATATAGAGGCAGACAATGGCAATCTCCAGCACCAAGAGGTGGCAAAGACAGTGCACAACAATACAGGAAACCCAATGACTTTCCCCTTTGCATGCCAAGCAAGGCTCAGGTGGCAGCACCCTTGGGAGGAAAGCTGGCATTATTTTCAAAAAATTGGCATATTGTCACAAAAGACAAATGGATCCTGGACATTATAAACAGAGGCTACAGATTTCATTTTCACACACTTCCAAAAATGAGAGGCATGCCGACCCTGCCACACAATCAAAGGGCAGAGGCTCAAATACAAATTTCAAAGCTCATGGACATGAGAGCTATTCAAGAGGTACCTACTCACGAACAAGGTCAAGGTTTTTATTCCAGACTATTCCTGGTACAAAGGAAGGGAACCGATTGGAGACCCATTTTGGACTTATCCATCCTAAACACATTTCTACTCGTACCAAAATTCAAGATGCTCACTTTACAGCAGCTTCTTCCCATGCTGGGCAAGGAGTCTTGGCTGGTAACATTGGACCTCAAGGAGGCATACCTGCATGTCCCAATCAGACAAAGCTGCAGAAGATACCTCAGATTTCTTGCAGGTTCAATCCACTATCAATTCTCTGCATTGCCCTTTGGCTTATCTACTGCGCCCAGAGTATTCACGAAATGCCTGGCATCAGTAATTGCCTACTGCAGACTTCAAGGGATACAAATTTACCCTTATTTGGACGATTGCCTGATCCAAGCGGACAACAAACACATACTTCTGGAACATCTGGCTTATGTAACACGGTTATTGAATTCTCTGGGATACACAGTCAACAAAGAGAAATCTAGGCTAACACCATCTCAGAAAATAATTTTCCTGGGTGCCAACTTGGACACAAACACCCAGATGGCCTATCTTACACCAGAAAAACAGGGGCAATTAACTCAATACTTCAAGATATTAGCAAATTGTACCAGGCTAACTGCAAGGAAAATCCTGCAGGCTCTGGGCTTCATGGCATCTTGCATTCTTCTAATCCCATGTGCAAAGTTGCATATGAGGAAACTTCAATGGTACCTAAAAAACCTATGGTCTCAACACAGCCACAGTTTGGAAACAATAATACCACTAATTCCATGTTTGCAAAAGGAATTTCTATGGTGGGCCCAAGCTTGCCAAACACAAACAGGTCTACCATTCTGCAAGCCTCAAGCAAATCAAATCATCACAATAGACGCCTCAGATTACGCCTGGGGGGCACACATGACAGACAGGTGCATTCAGGGCAAATGGTCCCAAAAGGAAAAGCACCTTCACATCAATCAAAAAGAAATGCTAGCAGTGATAAATGCAATTACAGCTTTCAAGGACCTCCTACATCCAGGGCAATTATTGATAAGAACAGACAACACCACAGTAATGTGGTACATAAACAAGGAGGAACACATTCATACCCCCTGTGCAGGCTGGCCATGTCACTTTGGAACATGGCTCTGGAATGGCAAATAGAGCTTCAAGCACAGTACCTGCCAGGTTTGGAAAACACGTTGGCAGACAATCTAAGCAGAAATATGACAGACCCGCACGAATGGAAGTTGCATCCTCAAGTGTTTACAAAGATAATCCAAGCATGGGGAAGGCCAGACATAGATCTCTTTGCCTCCCACAGGAATCATCAATTGACAAAATTCTGCTCAAGGACATTTCATCCGAAGGCCTGGAGAGTGGACGCCCTTTCTTTCAGTTGGGCAGCACGGACAGTTTACGCCTTCCCACCTTTGCCTCTACTGCCCAAGGTGCTCTTGAAAGCAAGAGCAGACAGACCAAAGATGATACTGATTGCTCCAGACTGGCCAAGACAACACTGGTACCCACTCCTGAGGAGCCTAACACATTCTCCTCCCTGGACCCTACCTCTAGTGCCTCTTCTCCTGAATCAGCACAGCTACAGAACTCTTCACAGTCAGCTGAAAGCACTCAATCTGGCTGCATGGAAAATTCCTTAACACCACAACAGACCCTACTCTCCAAGGAGGTGCAGGATGTCATTTTGCATTTTGGAGGCCAGAAGGCCATCTACTAGAAAAGCTTACTCCGCAAAATGGAAACGGTTTTGCGCTTGGAATGAGAAAAAGGGCCAGGATCCTAGAAAACTGAATTTGCCTCAGATATTACAGTATCTAGCTGAGCTGTTGAACAGTGGACTTTCATTTTCCTCCATCAAAATCCATGCCTCAGCCATTTCTGCAGAATACAACACTGATCCACCCTTATTCTCTCACCCACTCTTAAGGCAGTTCCTCAGAGGGGCTAAGAATATAAGACCTCCAAGGAAACAACCAATACCAGCCTGGGATCGTAATTACATTCTAGAAAAATTAACATTGCCTCCCTTTGAACCAGCTGCCTCAACAGATTTGCAATATTTGTCCTGGAAAACAGCTTTCCTTCTGGCTATTATTTCAGCTTGTAGGGTCTCGGAACTGCAAGCTCTCATGGCTGTGCAGCCCTTTCTCATCTTCCATCAGGACAGGGTTTCCCTACGAACCAACCCGTCATTTATGCCTAAGGTAGTATCCAGGGTAGCTTTAAATCAGGCCATACACTTACCTACCTTTTACCCCAATCCTCAAAACAAAGGGGAAAGGCTGCTACATTCCTTAGACATCCATAGACAGCTACGTTACTATTTGGACAGAACAAAGCCTTTCAGGAAATCAGAACAACTCTTTGTGTCCTATGCTGTAGGAGCTCAAGGGAAGCCAATTTCCAAACGTTTTGTTACTCCTTTCATGGTAAATCTGTACCTGCAGGCATCAGATCCCACTCCACAAGGGCCACAGCTACCTCTGCAGCCTTCCTCAGAGGAGTCCCTACCAAAGATATTTTGGAGGCAGCCACTTGGAGTTCTGTGCATACCTTCACTAAACACTACCACCTACCTCTATACTCCAAAACTAGATCAGGCTTTGCCACTGCTGTGTTGCAGGGCATTCTGGCTCCTCCCAGATGTCCTTCATGGATGCATCTGCAGTCATAACAAATGGGTTGTCCTGTCGTCAGGCAGCCCTTCGGTCGGATTCCAAAGTCTGGATCCGGCCGCTGATGTCGCACTTCACCCGACGTCATCTCTGCTGGTCTTGGTATAAAGGCATCAGCCGGCCATTTTCCTCAGTCTTTCTTGCCGCGTGGCGCCAAGCAGAAGCTGTTCGCAAGTGCCGGTCGGTCAGATCCAGAGATTACTACTACGAATACTACTTGAAGACTTCTAAAAGCTAAGTACCCCGTTGGGGACTCTTTCTTGCCTCAGCCGATGTCAGAAAAAGTCAATAACTGTTTAACTTGTGGGAAACAAATACCGCATAAAGATTTCCACTCTTACTGTTTGCCTTGCTTAGGCCCAGACCACGACGTAGCAGCCTGTTCGGCCTGTGCTTCCTTCAACCGACGAACGCTTAGGCGTCGGTCGGAGTTTGCTGAACAGTTTTTCGGCTCAGATTTTGCGTACATTATGCCGTCGGATCCTCCGACTACCCAAATTGTTAAAAAACGCAAAGAAAAAGACAGACACTCGCGGTCCGCGGTTTCGGCCGAAACCACGGTTAAACAAGCCGCGAGTGTCTCGGTTTCGGCCGAAACCGAGAAAACTGGTCAATATTCAGCCGAATCCATGACTAATACTGAGGCTCCTGCTACCTTACCTGAATCGGCCTCAGAAATTTTGCCTACAACTGTGGTTCCTAGTGATTTATCAGACACCATCCCTTTGGATGTCTCTACCCCAGCACGTGGTGCTGCTAGGCCTCCTGCAGCCATGTCTATTAAGGCCTTTGCCAGGGCTAAAGCAGCCAAATCTGCTAAATCAGTGCCTGTTAAACCCCCCTCACACAGGCCCACTTCTAGTTCTCAAATGCTTACTCTGGCAGAAGATTTAATATCCTTAATTAGGGGATCCCAATCTCACCCAGACAGGGCCTCTCAGCCCCCAGAAAGGAGACCTAGAACAGAGCCCCCCGAGCCAGTGTCCTCTGATGATTCTGCGGATGACTCAGACATTTCAGACCAGCTAGAGGCTCCTTTTTCCACTTATGAAGATTCCGATGCTGAAGAATCCATTCCAGCTGCCTCTCCACCAGAGGAATTTTCCTTTGGCGAAACCTTACATGCCATGAGAGAACAATTCCAATGGCAGGGACAAGATTTCTCAGATTCAAGAAAAAGGCTTAGGACTTTCCTGCACTTACCACAACATAGGCCTTTAGCTATACCTCCTGTTCTGCCTGTTGTGGACGATGCATTTAATGATGTCTGCACTGCACCTGATTCTTTACCTCCAGCCCCTGCCAAACCAGATAGATTTTACAGGGTGCCAGACACTCATCACCACCTATACAAGGCCCCACTTGCAGACCCCAAAACTATATCCCAGGGGCCTAAGGCAGTAGCCTCGACCACAGCAAAAAACCCTATTCCCTCTGAAAGGGAATCCAGGTCCTTAGAGATGGGGGAAAAAAGTTTACACCTCTGCTACTCTCTCAGCTAGAGCTTTAAACTGTCAGTTTCACATGATCCAATACCAAGAGTTTATGCTTGATCAGTTAACTAAAAACTGTCCTCTGATGAATCTTTAGATAAGAAATATGTATTAGAAATGGTGAATAACATCCAACAGGTTAGTAACCATTCCTTAAAATGTGGCTATGATGCACTGGAGGCTTCATTTAGATCAGCCATGACTGGCACAGTGATAAGAAGGCATGCATGGTTGAAAGAACAGGTCTTACGGATCATGTTAAAGCAAAGCTATTAGATGCTCCTATGGATAAGGCCAGTCTATTTGGGAACCTGCCCGCAGGTAATGAAGAAAATGGTAGAAAAGGCAAAATCTGTACAAACAGTTAAAGATTTCTTACAGGTTCAGCCCCAAGGTTTAGCAGGAACTGGCCTGCCAAAATTGGTCCTTTCCTGACTCCACAAGATCCCAAAGGGGCAGGAATAGACGCTCTAGAGGCAGAAATCAATCCAGAGGAGGTGCCTACAGAGGCGACAGTGGCAAGGCAATAACCGAGGCACAGACACAACCACTGCCACTGCAACAGGACAATCACAGTGACTTGGCTCTGACTCCGCCTACCAGGGAGCAAATAGCAGCACCATTAGGCGGAAAGTTAGCCTTATTTTCAAAAATTGGCACTATATCACAAAAGACAAGTGGATTTTGCAAACCATAGACCAAGGCTACCGGTTCCACTTCCACACCTTACCAGTAAAAAGAGGAATGCCAAACCTGCCTCCAAATAAAAAAATAGAAGCTCTGCAGCAGATAGCGGAATTAACAAAGATGAGAGCTGTGGAAAGAGTACCAATAACAGAACAGGGCAAAGGATTCTACTCCAGACTCTTCCTAGTGCCAAGAAAAGAGAAAAGCTGGAGACCTATTCTCGACCTGTCCATCTTAAACACATACATCATTGTCCTAAAATTCAAAATGCTGACCCTACAGCAACTTCTTCCCATGCTGGGCAAGGAGTGTTGGCTGGTAACTCTAGATCTCAAGGAGGCATACCTGCACGTCCCCATTCGACCAAATTGCAGAAGATACCTCAGATTTCTTGCAGGATCAGAGCATTATCAATTCTCAGCATTGCCCTTTGGCTTATCTACTGCGCCCAGAGTATTCACAAAATGCCTGGCATCAGTAATCGCTCACTGCAGAGTACAGGGAATCCAAATTTATCCATACCTGGACGACTGCCTGTTACAAGCGGACAACAAAAGCAAGCTGACAACAGATTTACAAAGGGTCATTTACTTGCTACAAGCCCTGGGGTACACAAAGCAGAACAAACTAACAGCAAGAAAAGTTCTGCAGGCCTTGGGCTTCATGGCATCATGCATAATCTTGGTCCCACACGCCAGACTGCATATGAGAAAGCTACAGTGGTACCTAAAGAATTTATGGTCTCAACACAGGCACAGCTTAGAAACAGAAATACCACTAATCCCATGCCTAAAACAGGAGTTCCTATGGTGGGCTCAAGCATGTCAGTCAAACCCAGGCTTACCCTTCCACAACTTTCGAGCAAACCAAACCATCACAACGGACGCCTCAGACCTAGGATGGGGGGCGCACATGCTGGACAAATGCGTACAAGGATTGTGGACTCAGGACCAGCTGCACCTGCACATAAACCAAAAAGAAATGCTGGCAGTAAAACTGGCAATCCAAAAATTCAGACCATTCCTCAAAGAAGGCCATTTGATGATAAGGACAGACAACACCACAGTCATGTGGTACATCAACAAACAGGGAGGCACTCATTCATACCCCGTATGCAGAATGGCTTTGGACCTTTGGAATCTGCCTCTCAGCTACAACATCCAGTTACAGGCAATATTTGTACCGGAAAAGAGAACACCCTAGCAGACATTTTAAGCAGAACCACCTCGGATGCTCACGAATGGATGCTACACCCGGACATCTTCAAGGCCATCACAAAGAGATGGGGAATGCCACAAATAGATCTATTCGCTTCCCCACTCAATCACCAGCTCAAAAAGTTCTGCACAAGGACATTCCACCCACTTGCATGGAAGGTGGACTCTCTATCCTTCAGCTGGAAAGGCCTGACAGCATATGCATTTCCACCTCTTCCCTTGATGCACAAGGTACTACTGAAAATCAAAGAGGAACGTCCAAGGATAATCCTGATAGCTCCGAACTGGCCAAGACAACACTGGTACCCATTGCTGAGGAGCATGTCTCGGGAGAAAATGTGGTCAATACCCCTGATGCCTTTGATGTGAACTCAGAACAACTACAACATCATGCATCCAAACCTAAAAACCTTGCAACTGACTGCCTGGAACATCACATAGCAGCAACTAACCCAGACCTTTCCCAAAGGGTTAAAGACATTATCCTTGAAGCCCGCAGACCTTCAACAAGAAGGAACTATGCAGGAAAATGGAAAAGGTTTGTCATTTGGAGTACTGAAAGAGGAAAAGATGTGTCGAACATAGATATTGCTAACATTCTGGAGTACTTGGCAGAGCTTCTACATACAGGCCTGTCCTATTCCTCTATCAAGATACATGCATCAGCTATTTCAGCAGAATACAGCTTTGATCCACCTGTCTTCTCACATCCTCTACTCGGGCAGTTCCTCAGAGGGATCAAGAATGTAAAACCTCCTAGGAAACCACCATTACCAGCATGGGACTTGAACTTTGTGCTAGAAAAGTTGACACTCCCTCCGTTTGAACCAGCAGCAACAGCAGATCTACAACACCTGTCATGGAAAACTGCTTTCCTACTGGCTATTACCTCAGCAAGGAGGGTTTCGGAACTACAGGCCTTAATGGCAGTGCAACCCTTCCTAATCTTCCATCAAGATAGGGTGTCCATGAGAACTAATCCCACATTTATGCCTAAGGTGGTATCCAGAGTGTCTTTAAACCAGGCAATCCACCTACCTACCTTCTTTTCCAATCCACAAAACAGAGGGGAAAGAATGCTGCATACCTTGGATGTACATAGACAGTTACGCTACTACCTGGACAGAACCAAAAGTAACAGAAAAACTGACCAGCTTTTTGTAGCCTATGCAACAGGAAGGGAAGGAAAAGCAATTTCCAAACAGACAATCTCCAAATGGATAGGAAATTGCATAAGATTCTGTTACTCCTACCATGGAAAACCAATTCCACAGAACATAAGACCTCATTCTACAAGGGCTACAGCCACTACCACAGCTTTCTTACGAGGAGTGGCAACCAAGGACATTATTGAGGCGGCTACTTGGACCTCCGTGCATACATTTGCCAAGCATTATAATTTACCTCTATACTCTAGATCCCGAGCAGGGTTTGCCACTGCTGTACTGCAAGGGATCCTAACTACACCATAATTTTTATTCCTCCTCCCTAGTTTGGCTATGGTATTCTACCCATTTGTTATGACTGCAGATGCATCCATGAAGGACATAGTACAGTTTTGTACCTACCATAAATGTAGATGTCCGAACTGGATAGCATCTGCAGTCAGGATTACCCTCCTCCTTCCCTCTGTGGTACTCCTAGGGTATTTACCCTCCTAATAGCTAGCTGGGGGTCTCTTATGGTGTATTTGTTTGTATATATGTACATACATGCTTATTTTTTGTGTTTGCCTTCTACCCTTTTGGAAACATTGGCATTTATCCAAAATTTAGCCTTCCAAGAGGGCAACTGGCATCTGGGGCAAGAAACACTGAGGAAAATGGCGTCGGCTGATGCCTTTATACCCGAAGACCAGCAGAGATGACGTTGGGTGAAGTGCGACATCAGCCGAAGCCGGACCCATACTTTGGAATCCGGCCGACCGAAGGGCTGCCTGACGACAGGACAACCCATTTGTTATGACTGCAGATGCTATCCAGTTCGGACATCTACATTTATGGTAGGTACAAAACTGTACTTTCCACCTAGTGCCTACCACCCTGTGCGTAGCTTTGGGATTCTACCCATCTGTTATGACTGCAGCTGTATGCACAATGAACATAGTACAGTTTTGTACCTACCATAAATGTAGATGTTCGAGTGCTAATACAGCTGCAGTCCAGGTTTCCCTCCCTCCTTCCCCTCTGGGTACAGACCTAGTGGCTAACTCCTCATCTTACAACCTGATTGGGTTATCCCTCTATGGTGTATTTGCTTGCAACTACTGATTTGTGATTATATTGCATTACATGATTATACATTTTATATATATATATATATATATATATATATATATATATATCTATATATTGCCTTCCTTCTGGGGGCACCTGACATCTGGGGCAAGAAAGACTGAAGAAAATGGCGTCGGCTGTGTCTTATGTACCCCTGTCGCGCTGACGTCAGGAAAGAAAGTGACGACAACCGACGCCGGACCTAGACTTTGGAATTCGGCCGACCGAGGACCCGCCTGATGGCAGGAGAACCCATCTGTTATGACTGCAGCTGTATTAGCACTCGAACATCTACATTTATGGTAGGTACAAAACTGTACTTTTACCTTAAACTTCATTGTTAACTTCTCCATGAGGCTGATATCTTATACACCAGATGGAGTGAACAGGGCAGCGGGTTCAGGAGTTTCCCTTAGGAAACATTCCTGGATGCGTTTATGTAATTTTGCAGAGCCCTTCAAATCTATATTTTCCAACGCCCCCTTTGACTGTTCCTCTCTGTTTGGACCAAAGGAAGAAGATGCGCTCAGCAGATGTAAGCAGGAAGGGAAAACGGTCTCTGCCATGGGAGTACGATTTTCCGTCCCTTCTAGACCATACCCTAAGGGTCAGAGAGGTGGGAAAATGTGGGTCAAGAGATCCTGAGACTTGTCCCGGATGCACAAGGTGATTCCTTCTCCAGAGGCAGAGGAGGAGGAAGTAATGGTAGACGTCGCCCTAGAGGCGGGGGGGTCCTCAAAACCAGGGTGGCCGTGATTCCTTTTGTGGATGTCCCTATCGGCGCTCCTGAATTGGGGCCCGACTGCGCTTCTCTGGAGCCAGTTGGGGATTGCTTATCTTTGTTCCCAGAAGCCTGGCATGACATCACCAAAGACAAGTGGGTGCAAAGAATAATTTCCAGAGGATATTCCATACCCTTCTTTTTCCACCTCATCCCGCCAAGAAAATTCCAGATGTTCCACTCAATCACAGGGGTCAAGCAACTATAGAAGTCCAAAAGTTGCTTAAAAAGAGAGTCATCCAGACTGTCCCCGCAGACCAGATAGGATTCGGAACTTACTCCATATTCTTTTTAGTGCCAAAACAAACCGGGGACTGGGGGCCCATTTTGGATCTTGGCAAGTTAAACGAATCGGTGAAGAAGTCCAAGTTCCGAATGGTAACACTGCAGTCTATACTCTCTCTATTAGGGAAACACAATTGGATGTGCTCCATAGACCTCCAAGATGCGTACTACCACATAAAAATGGACAGAGCATTAAGGAGTCATTTACACTTCCGGCTGGGAGCCAGTCATTACCAGTTTCGTGCTCTGCCCTTTGGTCTCACCACAGCCCCCAGGGTGTTCAAATGCATGGCGGTAGTAACTGCTCACTTGAGACATCTTGGATTCCAAGTGTTTCCGTACCTGGACGACTGGCTCCTGACTGTCGCCACCAGACACCTACTTCTACATGCCAGGGATTCAACCATCCGAGTCTGCACTCAGCTAGGGATTACTGTAAATTGGGAAAAGTCTGCCTCGTCACCCTCTCAATATATGACTTTTTTATAGGAGCAAAAGTAGACACAGTCGCAATAATGGCTCGCCTTCCTGCAGACAGAATACAAAATCTAAGACAACCGATATACAGCCTGCTTCCACAACACAGTCAAAGTGAAGACAGTGCTCAAAATTCTAGGAACCCATGGTCTCTACTATAACTCTAGTTCCACTAGCCAGCCTACATATGAGAATTCTACACTGGCTACTCTTTTCCCAGTGGTCTCTTCAACAACTGCCTCTGTCTCATCCCATTTTAATAACGGAATCTTGCCAAAAAGATCTTAGTTGGTGGACCCAGTCCAATCAACTAACGATAGGGACACCATTCATTCCTCGCCAACCTGTTGCTACTGTGACCACGGATGCCTCCCAGATAGGGTGGGGAGGCATTATCTAGGAAGGTCAGTCCAAGGCACATGGCATGAACACGAGGCTCACTTGCATATCAATGTCCTAGAGATGAGATCAGTGCTACTAGCGTTGCAAGCACTTCATGGCTTTCTTCCTCTAGGGACAATAGCAGTCCAATCAGAAAATGTCAGTGGTGTGGTGTATAAACAAACAAGGGGAAACAAGATCCTACCCCAATGTCGAGAGGCTCTTCGTGTTTGGCAGTGGGCAGTATCTTCCCAACGCTTTCTAGTTGCAATCCATATCCCAGGGACAACCAATGTGATAGCAGACAAGTTCAGCAGGGCAATCTTGATGCCTCATGAATGGTCTCTGAATGGAAAAGTTGTGGAACAGATTTTCCGCAAATGGGGACAGCCTTGCTATGATATGTTCAATGAACGCCATATGCAGCAGCTACTCCCTTATCCCCCCCCCCCCCGGGGGGGGGGGCACTGAATGACGCACTTGTTCACAATTGGCCCTCGGAACTTTATACTTTTCCTCCCTTTCAGCTAACATCGAAAGTGATCCAGAAAGCAAAGAGCTTGGGAAGCAGAACGATTCTTATTACTCCTTACTGGCCTCGTCAGATTTGGTTCCCCTTTCTCGGGCCTCACCTTCTGGACAATCCATGGACTCTGGACCCAGTACCAGACCTTCTGACACATATGTCGGGCACTTTCCATCCATGTCTCCACACCCTCAACTTCACAGCGTGGCTGTTCCACTTCCATCCCATCCATTCAGGCTTCATGATTTCTCCTCTGCAGATGTTCTTCGTGTTTCACTGTTGCAGTCCTCACATTTGGGTTATCTGCTTGTAGTAGCCGTTAGTCGGCCTGATTATCAAAGTCTTAGGTCCTGCGTCGGTTGCTGTCTCATCTTCCATGACGTCGGGTAGTCAGGGATATAAAGCATGCAGCCGACGCCATTACATCAGTCTTGCTTGCCGTGCAGTGCCCGAAGCAGAAGCGGTTCGCAAGTGCCGGTAGGCAGACTCCTGAAATTTTCGTTTTCGAGTTTCAGAACCGACGTCTTCAGCTAAAGCTAAGTACCCGTTGGGAAACTTTTTCTTGCTCTAAACCGATGTCAGTAAAAGTCAATAATTGTATTTCTTGTGGAAAGCAAATACCTCAAAGATTTTCATTCGTACTGTATTCCTTGCCTAGGCCCTGACCAAGACGTACCTTGCTGTCGGTTTTGTGCCTTATTCAAACCACGAACTATTCGTCGTCGGTACATTTTCGCTTCTAAATATTTTGGTACGCTGTTCAATTATCCAGATATGTCTTTGGTAAGCCAGCCGACTACCGACCATTCCAAAAAAACGCAAAGATAAAGACAGGCCGCCTAGGTCCAAAGCTGCCGACGACGCTTCTCCTTAGTTTCCTCCCTAAGTTAGTCTCCAGTTCGCCGGTACTCAGTGAGGCACTTTCGCAGCCTGTGATATCCGCTACTTCAGATTTGCAGGCCTCTACTGAGACCCATTCAGAGTCCAGTATGCCGCCAGATGCTTCAGCTGTGGAACCTGCGGCTGTGTCTACCTTGGATGGGTCCGGAGCCGCTGTGCAGGCACTGGCTTCTGAGGGTGTGTTCAGGCCTACTGACTTGCATATTAAACCAATGCCATCTTCTTCTTCTAGGCCTAAAACCCGAACCATGCCTAGGAAACCAACGCTCAGACCTCATGGTCAGGCCTCTATGCCTAAAAAAACAAATGATAAGAATGGCTGAAGACTTTTTAATCGGGGGAAGACAACCTTCCCCCTCTGAGACCTAGGACTGAATTTGCTTATGATACTTCTGACCAGGATTCTGAAATTTCTGTCGTCTCTGATGACCAGGATTTACCCTGGTCTACCTATGAGGATTCTGATGCAGAGGACTCTCTTCCCTCTGCTTCTCCCCCCAGAGGATTTTTCTTTTGGTGAAACCTTGCGTACTCTTAGGGAGCATTTTTACTGCGAAAGCCAGGATTACTCTGATTCTAAAAAGAGGCTTAGGGATTTCGTACTCCTGCCCCCAACACAGGCCTTTAGCTATCTCTCCTGTGCTGGACATTGTTGATGCCTTTTCGGAATCTAGCTTGGCCCCTGACTCTCTACCTCCTGCTCCCAGAAAACCTGATCGATATTACAGGGTTCCTAATTCTCACAAGTTCCTTTTTAAAAATCCTACTGTGGATCCGAGACCATTTCACAGGGACCCAAGGGCATTAAGGCTACTACTGCCAAAAATCCTACCCCCTCTGATAGAGATTCCAGGGCCATGGATAGATGGGGTAAGAAGGTGTACACCTCTGCAACCTTGGCCATCAGAGCCTTAAATTGCCAGTTTCATATGTTAAAGTAACAGCAGCATATTATTGGATTCATTTAAACAGAAAATTATGTTGATTCCTGATTGTGCTGAAAATAAGGATTTACAAGATTTAATGCATTCTGCTGAAAAGGTTGGAAAACATACTTTGCAATGTAGTCTTGATTCACTAGAGGCATCTTGCAGGGCTGCTGTCACCGGGTCTGTAGTTAAGGAGGCATGCTTGTCTTAAGGAGCAATCTTTGCCAGATCATGTTAAAACTAAATTGCTGGATGCTCCCTTAAATCAGGACAGCCTGTTTGGCGACAGAGCCGAAGAAGTTCTTAGAAAGATGGAGGAAAAAGCTAAATCTATGCAAACTGTTAAAGATTTCTTACAAGTGCAGCCTCCTAGATTTAGTAGGCATTGGCCCTCAAAAAATTGGTCTTTTCCTGCCTCTTCCAGTTCAAGCCCAGAACCAGCAGAACACCCAGGGTTCAGTCCCAAGGTACGCGCAGGACTAAGCAGTGAGGGGCTCCCACTTCCAAATCAGGGAGTAGTAAGACTCCCCCCTATGGTAAGCTGCCTCAATGACTTAACTTTAAAACTTCCAAGCACTTCTCAACTGACTGCTCCTTTAGGGGGAAAGATTGCTCTGCAAGCAAAAAACTGTGAGCTCATTACCCAGGACAAATGGGTTTTAAACATAGTTTCCCAAGGATACAGATTTCAATTTCACACGTTTCTAACCCCAAATGGTTGGCCAGATCTACCCCCAAATCAATGGGCAGAGGCTCAAAAGCAAGTACTCTCCTCTTAAGATTAAAGGCTATTCAGACTGTACCATAAGAGGAAAAGGGACAAGGTTTCTACTCAAGACTTTTCCTGGTACCCAGAAAAGACAACTCATGGCGTCCTATCCTGGACCTGTCTATCCTAAACACCTTTTTGGTGATTCCAAAATTCAAGATGCTAACTCTTCTCCAGTTGCTTCCCATGATAGGCAAAGATGCCTGGTTGACAACACTGGATTTAAACGAAGCCTACCTGCACATCCTAATCAGGGAATCTTGCAGAAGATACCTACGTTTCAAAGCAGGCTACATGCACTGTCAGTTCTCTGCACTGCCCTTTGGCTTACCTGCTGTGCCCAGGGTATTCACAAAGTGCCTAGCTCCAGTCATTGCATTTTGCAGGCAAATAAATATTCAAATATACCCATACCTGGACGATTGTGTAATTCAGGCAGAAAGCCAGGACATACTTCTGAATCATCTGACATTTGTACAAAAGGTGTTAACTTGTCTGGGGTACACTATAAAAGAAAAGAAATCACATCTGGTACCCTGTCAAATTATATTCCTGGGAGCAAACTTGAACACAACCTTCCAGATGGCTTTCTTCATGCCAGAAAAAAGTTAATGTGACAACTTACTTCAAACTAGTGGCCAGAAAAACCCTGCTTATCTGCAAAGCAAATACTGAAAGCCTTGGGGTTCATGGCCTCGTGCATTCTACTAATTCCATATGCAAGACTGCATATGAGGAAACTACAGTGGTATCTAAAAAGCCTATGGTGTCAACATTCTCAGGATCTAGAAGCAATGATTACTATCATACCTTGCCTACGGTTAGAATTCCTTTGGTGGGCAGAGGCCTGCCACCAAAACAAGGGACTACCATTCACTCTACCCCCTGCCGCCCTGCCGCCCAAACCCTAACAACAGACTCATCAGACTATGCATGGGGGGGGGTCACCTGGCAGGGAAGTGCATTCAGGGCAAATGGAACCCAAGTCAAACGCACCTGCATATCAATCAAAAAGAAATGTTAGCCGTACAGAATGCTCTGACAGCCTTCAAGGACCACATTCTTCCAGGACAATTAATGGTAAAGATGGACAACACCACTGTTATGTGGTACATAAACAAGCAATGGGGTACCCGTTCTTACCCCCTCTGCAGACTAGCCATGGCTCTGTGGAACACAGCCTTGAACTGCCAAATGCATCTTCAGGCTCAATTCCTGCCAGGAAAACTAAATACACTGGCAGACGAACTAAGCAGAAATCTCATGGACCCACACAAGTGGAAACTGGAACCAAAGACTTTCAACAAGTGGTGGAGCCCAGATATAGACCTGTTTTCCTCCCCCCACAACTACCAATTGGACAAATTCTGCACAAGGACTCCTCACAAACAAGCTTGGAAAGTGGATGCTCTTTCCTTCAGCTGGAAAAATCCATCAGTTTATGCCTTTCCTCTTATGCTTCTCCTCTCCAAAGTACTACTAAAGATCAAGCAAGACAAACCAAGGATGATACTGATTCACCAGACTGGCCATGCCAACACTGTTACCCCCTCTTGCGCAGTGTGTCACAGCTGGCCCCATGGCACCTCCCTCATACCCCTACCCTGCTGTCACAGCAGGAGAGCCAGATTCTGCACCCCCAGCTTCAAACCCTGAACCTGGCAGCCTGGTTAATTACCTAATCTCTCTGTTACCATCCCTCAGTAAACAAGTGTTGGATGTCATTTTGGAGGCAAGGAGGCCTAGTACTAGAAAATCTTATACTCAAAAATGGAAACGAGTCTGTGCCTGGAACCAAACTCAAGGGATGGCCACAGCAGCGCCCAATTTACCTCAGATTCTTCAATACTTAACTGAGATGCTTTACAAGGACCTTTCCTTTTCCTCCATCAAAATTCACACCTCAGCCATTTCAGCTCATTACAACACAGAACCACCCCTCTTTTCTCACCCACTGCTCAAGCAGTTCCTCAGAGGGGCCAAAAACTTAAGACCACCCAAGAGAGCCCCAACTCCAGTCTGGGACCTTAAGTTTGTATTGGAAAAACTCCCTCTTCCTCCTTTTGAGCCAGCTGCAACAGCAGAGTTAAAATTCCTTTCTTGGAAAACCGCTTTCCTTTTAGCAATCACTTCAGCAAGAAGGGTATCTGAATTACAGGCCCTTATGTCAGTGGAGCCTTTCATCATCTTTCATGCGGACAGGGTGTTCCTCAGGCCCAATCCCTCTTTCATGCCCAAGGGAACGGATACTGCACTCCTTAGATGTGCCAGACAACTTAGATTTTACTTGGACAGGACTAAACCTCAAAGGAAATCTGAACAACTGCTGGTGGCATTTGATGCAGGGGCAGAGGGGAAGGCCATTTCAAAACAAACCATTTCTGAATGGATAGGCCATTGCATTTATTTCTGCTGTAAGCACCAAGGAAAACCTATCCCACAGGGGATTAGACCCCATTCAACCAGGGCTGCATCTACCTCTACAGCTTTTCCCAGAGGTGTCCCTACCAGAGACATCCTAGAAGCTGCTACCTGGAGTTCTGTACATACTTTCACCAAGCATTACCGTTTGCCAACTTTCTCTAAATCCAGAGCTAGCTTTGCCACTGCAGTCTTGCAGGGCCGTATAGCTGGTCCTAATGCTATCTAAATGCCTCCTCCCATCCTTAGCTTTGGGAATCTACCCAAATGTGATGACTGCAACAGTGAAACACGAAGAACATAGTACAGATGTTCATCGTGCATACAGCTGCAGTAATCACAGATGGGTTTTCAGCCGTCAGGCGGTCCCTCGGTCGGCCGAATTCCAAAGTCTTGGTCCGGCGTCGGTTGTCGCTACTCTTCTGGTGTCAGTAAGGCCAGAGTATATAAGACACAGCCGACGCCATGTTCTTCAGTCTTTTTTGCCGCGCGGTGCCCGAAGCAGAAGCAGTTCGCAAGTGCCGGTCGGCCAGCTCCTGAATTACGAAAAAATTGGAACCGAAGTCTTCTTTAAAGCTAAGTACCCGTTGAAACTTTTCTTGCCTCAGACCGATGTCAGAAAAAGTTAATAATTGTATTTCTTGTGGGAAGCAAATACTGCATAAGGATTTCCATTCCCGTTGCATACCTTGTTTGGACCCAGACCACGACGTCTCGGGCTGTCGCTTTGCTACCTTCAATAACGCACTATCAAGCGTCGGGCGGAGTTCGCCCAACACTACTTTGGTAAAGCTTTTGATTATAAGATGTCGGACACTCCGACTACCGTTTTGTCCAAAAAACGCAAGGAAAAGGACCGACACGCGAGACCCGCGGTCCCCGCCGACACCACGCCAAAACAGGCTACACGTGGTCCGGTTCTCAGCGAGATGCCTTTGCAGTCCCTGACTACCGACGACACTCCTTTGGC
Organism: Protopterus annectens; assembly: GCF_019279795.1. NCBI lineage: Eukaryota > Metazoa > Chordata > Ceratodontiformes > Protopteridae > Protopterus > Protopterus annectens. The sequence continues at coordinate 273,116,186 of NC_056734.1, forward strand.
GGTGTTCTCTGTACCCGAGACCGCTGGGTCCTCGGTCCTTTCCCAGACTACAACCAAAGCCCCTGCTAATGTCGAGCCTACTAATGTGGACAGGTCCACCTCCACCCATGGTGTATTTAGGCCCTCATCTTCTTTTTCAATAAAGGCTTTTACTAAATCCAAAGCAGCCAGGCATCCCACGAGGCCTGTTGCACAGGGCCCATCTCCTGGACCCATGCCTAAGAAACAGATGCTTAAAATGGCTGAGGATTTAATTACTCTTATGAGAGGTTCTCAGCCCCCTCCTGACAAGAGACCCAGAGTGAAGGAAGAATCTCCCTCTTCTGATCAGGGATCCATTTTATTGGAACATTCTGATGCAGAGGAACACTCTTACTCCCCTTTTGAGGATTCGGATGCAGAACAGTCCATTCCTTCTGTATCCCCTCCTGAGGATTTTTCTTTTGGGGAAACCTTGCACACTTTGAGGGAACACTTCCATTGGGAAGGCCAAGACTTTTCAGATTCCAAGAAAAGACTTGGGGAATTTCTTTGGTTACCTCAGTACAGACCTCTGGCTATACCCCCTGTTTTGGATGTACTGGATGATGTCTATTCGGAGGCTTGCCTTAACCCTGATTCTCTGCCTCCTGCACCAGTAAAACCCGATAGGTATTACAGAGTACCCAGCTCTCACCAATTTCCCTACAAAGGCCATAATGCTGACCCTGAAACCATTTCACAAGGCCCCAAGGGATTAAAGGCCTCCACTGCCAAGAATCCACTCCCTGCAGAAAGGGAATCCAGATCTCTAGAAAGGTGGGGTAAAAAGGTATATACCTCGGCCACCCTAGCCATGAGGGCCTTAAACTGTCAGTTTCATATGATTAAATATCAACATTACCTGTTATCACAATTAAGGAACAAAATGTCTCAACCTGAACAACCAGATTTAAAAGAGTTACAGGATATGATGCATAGTGGAGCAAGTGGGTAAACACACCTTACAATGTGGTTATGATGCCCTAGAGGCTTCCAGTAGAGCGGCTGCCACAGGATCAGTCATTCGCAGACATGCCTGGCTTAGGGAACAAAATTTACCTGATCATGTGAAAGCTAAACTTCTTGATGCTCCTTTACAAAAGGATGTACTATTTGGTACTAATGCTGAGGACATACTACGGAAAATGGAAGAAAAAGCCAAATCTATGCAAACTGTCAAGGCTTTCTTACAGGTCCAACCACCACGTTTTAGCAGAAATTGGCCTTCAAAAAACTGGTCCTTTCCAGCCACTGACAAGCCCCAAAGAGGTAGATACAGGCGCACAAGGGGCAGAGGACAATCACAAGGATCATATAGAGGCAGACAATGGCAATCTCCAGCACCAAGAGGTGGTGAAGACAGTGCACAACAATACAGGAAGCAAACCCAATGACTCCCTCATTTCCATGCCAAGCAAGTCTCAGCTGACAGCACCTTTGGGAGGGCAACTAGCATTATTTGCAAGCAATTGGCATATTGTCACAACAGACAAATGGATACTGGACATTATAAACAGAGGCTACAAATTTCAATTTCACACTCTTCCAAAAATGAGAGGCATGTCAAACCTGCCACAAAATCAAAGGGCAGAGGCACAACTGCAAATTTCAAAGCTCCTAAACATGAGAGCTATACAAAAGGTACCTACACACCAACAAGGTCAAGGTTTTTATTCAAGACTTTTTCCTGGTACCAAGAAAAGGAACCGACTGGAGACCCATTTTGGACTTATCCATCCTAAACACATTCCTACGCGTGCCAAAATTCAAAATGCTCACATTACAGCAACTTCTTCCCATGCTGGGCAAGGAGTTTTGGCTGGTAACATTGGACCTCAAGGAGGCATACCTGCATGTCCCAATCAGACAAAGCTGCAGAAGATACCTCCGATTTCTTGCAGGTTCAATCCACTATCAATTCTCTGCATTGCCCTTTGACTTATCTACTGCACCCAGAGTATTCACAAAGTGCCTGGCATCAGTGATTGCCTACTGCAGACTTCAAGGGATACAAATTTACCCTTATCTGGACGACTGCCTGATCCAAGCGGACAGCAAACCCATACTACTGGAACATCTGGCATATGTGACACGGTTACTGCTTTCTCTGGGATATACCATCAACAAGGAGAAATCAAGACTAACACCATCTCAGAAAATAACCTTCCTGGGTGCCAACTTGGACACAAACACCCAGATGGCATATCTTACGCCAGAAAAACAAGGACAATTATCTCAGTACTTCAAAACACTAGCAAAAAGTACCAGGCTTACTACAAGGAAAATCCTGCAGGCTCTGGGATTCATGGCATCTTGCATTCTTCTAATCCCATGTGCAAAGCTGCTTATGAGGAAACTTCAATGGTACCTAAAAAATCTATGGTCTCAACACAGTCACAGTTTGGAAGCAATTATACCAATAATTCCATGTTTGCAAAAGGAATTTCTATGGTGGGCCCAAGCATGTCAAGTAAACACAGGCCTTCCATTCTGCAAGCCTCAAGCAAAACAAGTCATAACCACAGACGCCTCAGATTACGCCTGGGGCACATGAAGGACAGGTGCATTCAGGGCAGATGGTCCCAAAAGGAAAAGCACCTTCACATCAATCAAAAAGAAATGCTAGCAGTAATAAATGCAGTTACAGCTTTCAAGGACTTCCTGCATCCAGGACAATTACTGATAAGAACAGACAACACCACAGTAATGTGGTACATAAACAAACAAGGAGGAACACATTCATACCCCTTGTGCAGACTAGCCATGACTCTTTGGAACTTGGCTCTGGAAAGACCAATCGAACTTCAAGCACAGTACTTGCCAGGACTGGAAAACACACTGGCAGACACTCTAAGCAGAAATATGACAGATCCACACGAATGGAAGTTACATTCTCAGGTGTTTACAGAGATAATACAAGCGTGGGGGAGGCCGGACATAGATCTTTTTGCCTCCCACAGGAACCATCAACTGAAAAAGTTTTGTTCAAGGACCTTTCATCCAAAGGCCTGGAAAGTGGATGCCCTTTCATTCAGTTGGACAGCATGGACAGTTTATGCATTCCCACCTCTGCCCCTTCTGCCCAAGGTGCTTTTGAAAGCAAGAACAGACAAACCGAGGATGATACTGATTGCTCCAGATTGGCCAAGGCAACACTGGTATCCACTCCTGAGGAGCCAAACACATACTCCTCCCTGGTCCCTGCCCCTAATGCCTCTCCTACTGACTCAGAACAGCTACAAAACTCTTCACAGTCAGCTGAAAACACTCAACCTCGCTGCATGGAAAATTCCTTGACACCACAACAGTCCCTACTCTCCAAGGAGGTGCAGGATGTCATTTTGGAGGCCAGAAGACCATCTACTAGAAAAGCTTACTCCGCAAAATGGAAGCGGTTTTGCTGTTGGAATGAGAAAAGAGGCCAGGACCCTAAAAAATTGAACTTGCCTCAGGTTTTACAGTACCTAGCTGAACTGCTGAACAGTGGACTTTCATTTTCTTCCATAAAAATACATGCCTCAGCCATTTCTGCAGAATTCAACACGGATCCTCCTTTATTCTCTCACCCACTCTTACGACAATTCCTCAGAGGGGCTAAGAATATAAGACCTCCAAGGAAGCAACCAATACCAGCCTGGGACCTTAATTACGTTCTAGAAAAATTAACATTGCCTCCCTTTGAACCTGCTGCCTCAACAGATCTGCAACATTTGTCCTGGAAAACAGCTTTCCTTCTGGCCATCACTTCAGCTCGTAGGGTTTCTGAACTACAGGCCCTCATGGCGGTGCAGCCCTTCCTCATCTTCCATCAGGACAGGGTTTCCCTTCGTACCAACCCATCTTTTATGCCAAAAGTCGTATCCAGGGTAGCCTTAAATCAAGCCATACACCTACCTACCTTTTATCCTAACCCTCAAAACAAAGGGGAGGCTGCTTCACACTTTAGACATCCATAGGCAGCTACGTTATTATTTGGACAGAACAAAGTCCTTCAGGAAATCAGAACAACTTTTTGTGTCCTATGCCGTAGGGGCTCAAGGAAACCAGTTACCAAACAGACCATTTCCAAGTGGATTGGCCACTGCATACGGTTTTGTTATTCCTATCATGGGAAATCTGTCCCTATTGGTATCAGATCTCACTCCACCAGGGCCACAGCCACCTCTACAGCCTTCCTCAGAGGCGTTCCTACTAAGGATATTTTGGAGGCAGCCACTTGGAGTTCTGTACATACCTTCACAAAACACTACCACCTACCCTTATATTCCAGAACAAGAGCAGGCTTTGCCACTGCTGTTTTGCAGGGCATTCTGGCTCAACCCAGTTCCTCATAGTACCTACCACCCTATGCATAGCTTTGGGACTCTACCCATCTGTGATTACTGCAGCTGTATGCACGATGAACATAGTACAGTTTTGTACCTACCATAAATGTAGATGTTCGAGTGCTAATACAGCTGCAGTACAGGTTTCCCTCCTTCCTTCCCCACTTGGTAAAGGCATGGGGCCTAACGACCTCTTCATACCACCTGACTGGGTTATCCTGCTATGTTTTATTTGCTTGCTTACACTGATTTTGCATTACATTGCATTGCCTGCATATGTAGATAAGCCTTATTTATGTATTACCTTCCTTTTGGGGGCACCTGACATCTGGGGCAAGAAAGACTGAAGAACATGGCGTCGGCTGTGTCTTATATACTCTGGCCTTATTGACGTAAGAAGAGTAAGCGACGACAACCGACGCCGGACCAAGACTTTGGAATTCGGCCGACCGAGGGACCGACTGACGGCTGAAAACCCATCTGTGATTACTGCAGCTGTATTAGCACTCGAACATCTACATTTATGGTAGGTACAAAACTGTACTTTGTGTACACTTACCATAAATGTAGATGTTAGTGTATTCACTGTTGCAGTCCTGGTTTTGACATCTGGGGCAAGAAAAACTGATGTAATGGCGTCAGCTGCATGCGTTATACCTCTGACTACCTGATGTCACGGAAGATGAGACAGCAACCGACGCAGGACCTAAGACTTTGATAATCAGGCCGACTGAGGGCTACTGCAAACAGATAACCCAAATGTGATGACTGCAACAGTGAATACACTCAACATCTACGTTTATGGTAAGTGTACACAACTGTACTTTACACATATCCTGACATCCTCTCTCAAGCCTTCTACTAGAAAATTGTACGCTAGCAAATGGAAAAGATTTTTCTCTCTGGGCACAAGCTAAAAACATAGATCCATACACAGCCTCCATTCCCTTAGTGTTAGAATTCCTAACTGAAATTTTTCATCAGGGATCAGCTGCTGCTACAATCAAAGTTCAGTTAGCAGCTTTCTCCACTTTTCATTTGGGACAAGACGACCTAATCTTATGGCTCACAGATTGTGTATATCATTTTTAAAAGACACTACCTTGCTAAGACCTCCCTTTCAAGAAGCCGTATCTCCCTGGGGTCTAAATTTTGTTCTTTCTAAACTTACCTCCCCACCTTTTGAACCCGCACATACTTGTGATTTAAAGCTCCATGTGAAGTTGTTCAATCTCGCCGTTCATTCTTTACTGATGGGTTCGGAGCTGATCCCTCGGCTCTGATACGGCCAATTGCAAAGCTCGAGGCCAAGTCCCTATCCCATGATGCAACTGTGAATTACCTCAGATCTAGTTTGTCGCTGCAACAGATCGGAGGTTCTGATTTAGCTTGGGCCAGGTAAGCAAAATTTTCATTAAAAATTTTCTCAAAGTTTTTTGATAGTATAGTAGTTAGTTAGCATTGTTTATAAAGCTCTTATAGCTTTCAGTGTGTTTTCCCTTCCCATTTATTGCGTTTCCTTATAATTCTAATTGGCCTCTTTTAGGTCTAGTTAGTAGTAGTACTTTCTTGGTGTGGTGTGTCTAGCCTTTGAGTTTTTATGTAAGGCTTTGTACAGTAAACCTTAGGTTATTGCCTTGCTGTGTTGTTTAGTTACCTTTGTCACATTTTCTTAGATAGTTGTATTTATTAGAGTTCTGTGTGGTCTGTCCATCCTTGTGTATTTTCGATAAGGCTTAGTTGTTTACTTACTTAGATAAGGATGTTCTTTATCAGCAGCTGTCTGTTTTTTTTTTTGCATAGTCTGCTTGTGTGGTATCACATTTTGTGTGTATGCACGTGTTTAGCCTGCTTTTGTAAAGGCTTGCCTGTACTCTTCTATTGAGAACATTTACTGTTTTAGTTTTTTGTGTGGTAACAGTAAATATTTTCTGTCTTTACTATGGCTGATTAAAATAAGCACCCCAAGTCTGGGTTCAAAAAGTGTCCAAAGTGTGGCCAGTAGATGTCAGTCACAGACAGCCACGTTAACTGTGTATATTGTCTAGGGACTCTGTATTTGCAAGACAGTTGTACCATTTGTCATTCCTTCCCCTCTAGGGTCCTACAGAATAAGAAGAGGAAACTGATCGATAGAGGCTTGTTGAAGCCTTCTTTTCAGGAAGCTTTGAGTGACCAGGATGGCTCCAGTAGGTCCTCAAAGTCTTCCAAGACATCAGACTTGAAAAAAAGCGAAGAAATCATCGACTCTGCTCCACTGCCCTCTGAGCCGACAGTCTTTTCCTTTTGGAGCCGGTCCCCAGTCTTGGAGTCGGTCTACGAAGCGCCAAAGAGTCCTTTTCTTCAGTTGGTAACACCTTCGGTACAGTCGTCTCTACCATCTATCAGCCTGTCGGATCTGGACGTGGATCATGTGGTACAGAAGCTGTTGTCTGCACTGGCATTAGCCAAAATGTTATCGGCTTTGACCCAAATGGCTTTGGAGCCGAAGACCATTGCACCGACTATTACTATTCCTCCTCCGAGCCATACTGGTCCTTTGGAGCTGGAGGAGGCAGACCTGATGTTACTGGAACCCTTGGAGCTGACGCCTGCTCCAGTGCCTTCGGCTCCGTGTACTCTGACGCCCTCAGTGCCTGTCGAGTACTCTAGGAGCCGACGCTGTCTGGTTGGGTCTGGGTAGGACAGTCGTACCGACTTGTCGGTTCCGACCTTGGCTCTCGGTGCCTCGGCTCAGATGAGCTCGGCTCCTACTTCTGGCTCTGAGCCTACTGTTCCGGTGCCAGGGGTGTCGACTGTTTCCTCTCCGTTGGCTCCTTTGCATCTGACCAGGGATGCTTTCGATGCCATGAGGAGCGTCATGTCTCCTAGGACATCCTCTACCTCGGGTCTGCCCTCCTCCTCCCCAAAATTGCCCGTGTCTGCTTCTGCACCACATGTCTTCACTAAGCGTAGATACCCAGAGCCTCAGGATGCCCCAGTGGGTGGCCCAGAGCCTCAGGATGCCCCAATGGGTGGTCCTTGCTCTTCCGAGACCTCACCAGAGGCGCCCCCACTGATGAGGTTCCCTGGAAGAGATTGTGCAAGAGGAAGCACCTAGACTCCCTATAGGAGTCTCTCACATCGGACACTGACTTAGATGAGTCAGAAAGGTCCCCATGATCCCCCTCTGAGGATATCTCCTTTGCTGAGATACTTGAGATCCTTAGGCAGAGGGGTGATTGACAGTCCAAAAGCCCTACTGAGGATGAGTCCGATGTTCTTCGTGTTTCACTGTTGCAGTCATTACATTTCGGACAACACCACTGTTATGTGGTACATAAGCAGGGGGGGTACACATTCTTACCCCCTCTGCAGACCAGCCATGGCATTGTGGAACACGGCCTTGACCTACCAAGTGCACCTACAAGCTCAATTCCTGCCAGGAAAATTAAATACACTGGCAGGCGGACTAAGCCGAAACCTCATGGACCCACATGAGTGGAAATTGGAACCAAGGATTTTCAACATGTTGACAAGCAGCCCAGATATAGACCTATTTTGCCTCTCCCCAGAACTACCAATTGGACATATTTTGCACAAGGATTCCCCACAAACAAGCCTGGAAAGTGGATGCTCTGTCCTTCAGCTGGAAAAACTCATCAGTCTGTGCCTTCCCCCCTCTGCCTCTGTTCTCCAAAGTACTACTAAAAATCATTGCAGCTGGTTTCACGAAGGGCGTGGGAGTCTCTCGATACTATGGAGCTTGTTCCTAGGAGGCCTAATAAATTTATTTCTGCCCCACTTGACAAAACATTTTTAATTAAAGGTGTTCCGGTTGATGCCATGGTGGTGTCGGTGGCCACCAAGAAGGAAATGTCTGAGACGTCCTTGTCTATCCATCCTCCTAACAGAGACTCCAGGATTATGGATAGATACGGGAAGGGCATGATGTTCATTGTGTTTCACTGTTGCAGTCATTACAGTTAGGTTATCCTGCTGGCAGGCTACCTGCAGTCGGCCTGAATTCCAAACTCTAGGTCCGGCGTCGGTTGCTGTTGCCTCTTCCCTGATGTCAGTGCGCCAGGGGTATAAAAGATGCAGCCGACGCCATTTTCTTCAGTCTTTCTTGCTGTGCGGTGCCTGAAGCAAAAGCAGTTCGCAAGTGCTGGTCGGCCGACTCCTGAGATTTTCAAGTTCGAATTTCAGATCCTAAGTCTTCATTTAAAGCGAAGTACCCCGTTGGGGAAACTTTTTTTTCTTGCTCCAGACCGATGCCAGAAAAAGTTAATAATTGTATTTCTTCTGGGAAGCAAATACCTCATAAGGATTTTCATTGTTACTGTATTCCTTGCCTAGGCCCTGACCACGACGTTGCTAGTTGTCAGTTTTGTGCTAGATTTAACCAATGCACTATTAAGTGTCGGTACGATTTTGCATTTCATTACTTTGGCAAACGATTTAATTATATAATGCCGTCGGAACAGCCGACTACCGGAGTTTACAAAAACGCAAAGAAAAAGAAAAGGACAGACATCAGAGCTCCAGAACCGGTGACGAGGCTTCTTCGAGGCCAGTCGCCGGTTTGCCAGTTCTCAGTGAGGCGCTTTTGCAGCCCCTGACGACCGCTACTTTAGAGCCGCAGGCCGATACAGACTCCTACGCTGAGTCAGCCAGGCTTACAGAAACTCAAGGTATTGGACCTTCGGAAACCATTCCCTCAGATGGGTCCGGAGCTGCTGAGCAGGCATTGGCTTCTGAGGGCGTTTTCAGGCCTACACAATTGTATGTTAAAACGACTTCAGCTTCGAAGGCAAAGACTAAAGCAGCTTTAAAGACAAAGAAACAAGTGCAACAGCCCCATGGACAGGCCTCCATGCCTAAAAAAACAGATGCTCAAAATGGCAGAATCTGATTACTTTGATCAGGGGTTCTCATCCCCCTCCTGACAAGAAGCCTAGGCAAGAGATAGAATATGAATCTTCAGATCAGGTTTCCATTTCTTCTGATCAGCAATACTCTCTTCCTCCTTATGAGAATTCTGATGCTGAAGAATCTATCCCCTCAGCTTCTCCACCTGAGGATTATTCTTTTGGCGAAACACTGCATACCATGAGTGAGCATTTCCACTGGAGAGCCAAGATTATTCAGAATATAAGGAAAGGCTCAGACTTTCTTGTACTGCCTCAGCACAGGCCCCTTGCTATTCCACCTGTGCTAGACATTGTAGATGTATTTTCAGAGTCCAGTCTGACTCCTGACTCCTTACCTCCAGCTCCTGTTAAGCCAGACAGATACTACAGGGTTCCAGACTCCCACAAATTTCTTTTTAAAAACCCTGCTGCTGACCCAGAAACCATCTCTCAGGGTCCCAAGGGGGTCAAGGCTTCCACTGCAAAAAACCGTACCCCCTCTGATGGAGATTCCAGGGCACTGGACAGATGGGGAAAAAGATTTATACTTCTGCCACCTTGGCTATATAAGGGCTTTAAATTGTCAGTTTCATATGCTTAAGTGTCAGCAATACATAATGTCACTGCATAAACAGAAAATGTTGACAAATTCTGAATGTGCAGAGAATAAAGAAATGCAGGATTTATTGCATGCAGCTGAACAAGTTGGAAAGCATACTTTACAATGTGGTTTTTATTCTTTGGAGGCCTCCTGCAGAGCCGCTGTTACGGGTTCTGTCATTAGGAGGCATGCTTGGTTAAAGGAACAGAATCTGCCTGATCATGTTAAAGCAAAATTATTAGATGCTCCATTACAGCATGATACCTTGTTTGGTGTTAAAGCAGAAGAGGTGTTGAAGAAAATGGAGGACAAAGCCAAATCTATGCAGACAGTCAAGGATTTCTTACAGGTACAGCCTCCAAGATTTAGCAGACACTGGCCTACAAAGAATTGGTCTTTTCCAGTGTCAGAAAGACCACAAAGAGGCAGATACAGATGCCCTAGAGGCAGATCCCAGCCCCAAGGCTCATACAGGTCTAAACAATGGGGTGCTTCTACCTCCAAAAGTGGAGAAGACAAGTCACAGCCATACAGAAAGCAGTCTCAATGACTTCCCCCTGCCAGCGCCAAGCACTTGTCTACTGGCAGCTCCTTTAAGGTGGAAAACTAGCACTTTTTTTCTCAAAACTGGCACCTAATCATCCAGGACAAATGGGTCCTGAAAATAGGGTCACAAGGTTACAGGTTCCACTTTCACACCCTGCCAAGGGCAAACGGTATGCCAGACCTGCCAAAAAATCAATGGGCAGAGGCACAAAAGCAAGTTTCATCCCTCATGGACATGAGGGCCATTCAGAAAGTACCACAGCAAGAGCAGGGACAAGGATTTTCTTGGTGCCCAGAAAGGACAAAGTCTGGAGGCCAGTATTGGACCTATCTATTCTAAACACATACCTGGATATTCCAAAATTCAAAATGTTGACTCTGCAGCAGCTTCTGCCCATGCTGGGCAAGAAGGCTTGGCTTGTAAGTTTAGACCTAATTGAGGCATACCTGCATGTCCCCAGTCAGACAATCATGCCGAAGATACCTCAGATTCATAGCTGGCTCAATGCACTACCAATTCTCTGCACCGCCCTTTGGCTTATCTACTGCGCCCAGGATCTTCACAAAATGCCTGGCACCAGTAATTGCATTTTGCAGCCAAAGAGGAATACAAATATATCCTTACCTGGACGACTGCCTTATTCAAGCAGAGCATAAGGACATACTACTACAGCATCTGGCGTTTTGTAAAAAGATTATTAACATGCCTAGGGTACACAGTAAACGAGAAGAAATCAAAACGTGTACCCTCTCAAGAGATAATATTCCTGGGTGCAAGCTTAAATACAACTGCCCAGATGGCTTATCTCACGCCAGATAAACAAAGACAACTGACTACTTATTTCAGAAGGTTGGCAACAAACACCCAGTTAACTGCAAGAAAAATTCTGCAGACTTTGGGCTTCGTGGCATCCTACATTCTGCTAATTCCATATGCAAGACTGCATATGAGGAAACTTCAATGGTATCCAAAAAGTGTTTGGACTCAACATTGCCACAGCCTGGAAACAATAATTTCACTCATTCCTTGCCTTCAACAGGAGTTTTGATGGTGGGCAAAGGCCTGTCACCACAACAAGGGCCAGCCATTCACCATGCCCCCAGCCAGACAAACATTGACAACAGATGTATCAGATTATGCCTGGGGGGGGGGGGGCTCACATGGCAGGAAGATGTATTCGGGGCTCATGGTCCGCAATCCAAATGCATCTACATATCAGTCAAAAAGAGATGCTAGCTGTTCAAAATGCCGTGACAGCCTTCAAGGATCTACTTCATCCAGGACAACTACTGATAAAGACAGACAATACTACAGTCATGTGGTACATAAACAAGCAGGGAGGCACACATTCCTACCCCCTTTGCAGACTAGCCATGACTTTGTGGGACACAGCATTGACTTACCAAGTACATCTGCAAGCACAATTCCTGCCAGGAAAGATAAATACTCTGGCAGACGAACTAAGCAGAAACCTCATGGATCCCCACGAGTGGAAATTGGATCCACAAGTCTTCAACATGATAACAAGGAATTGGGGATGCCCGGACGTAGATCTGTTTGCCTCCCCTCACAACTGCCAACTACAGAGATTCTGCACAAGGACTTATCACAAGCAAGCATGGAAAGTGGATGCTCTATCTTTCAGCTGGAAAAACTTAACAGTATACGCCTTTCCACCACTACCTCTCCTCCCCAGGGTACTCCTAAAGGTCAGACAAGAGAAGCCAAAAATGATACTGATTGCCCCAGACTGGCCCCGCCAGCACTGGTACCCAATGCTAAGGATCTTAACTCGGTGCCCAGCATGGACATTGCCTCAAATTCCTCACTTACTAACCCAACAAAACAATCAGATCCTGCACAGCCAACACAGGACCTTAAATCTGGCAGCATGGCGTATAATGTAGCTTTTCAAAACACACCTCTCTCTAAAGCGGTTATGGATGTTATTTTGGAGGCCAGGAGGCCCAGTACCAGAAAATCTTATGCAGAAAAATGGAAGAGATTCTGTGCTTGGAGCCAGGCACAAGGAATTGACATGATTGTTCTAAATATACCTCAGATTTTGCAATACTTAACTGAGATGCTGGACAAAGGCCTATCCATCAATTAAGATTAATGCCTCTGCCATTTCAGCTCATTACAATACAGAGCCACCTATTTTCTCTCATCCTTTATTAAGGCAGTACCTCAGAGGAGCCAAAAACTTACGGCCTCCAAGGAGATCACCAGTACCTGCATGGGACCTCAAGTATGTCTTGGAAAAACTCACTATGCCTCCTTTTGAGCCAGCCGCTACAGCTCATATAAAATTTTTGTCATGGATAACAGCTCTGCTCCTAGCAATAACCTCTGCAAGACGAGTCTCAGAGCTACAGGCACTCATGGCTGTGGAACCTTTTATCATCTTCCGTCCAGATAGGGTTTCTCTAAGGACAAATCCCACTTGTATGCTTAAGGTAGTGTCCAGTGTGGGCCTCAACCAAACTATTCATTTGCCTACCTTTTATCCAAACCCACAGAATAAGGGTGAAAAACTTCTGCATTCTTTGGACATACACCGACAGCTGCGCTTCTACTTGGACAGAACCAAAGCTTTCAGAAAGACTGAGCAATTACTGGTAGCATATGCTGCAGGATCACAAGGAAAGGCTATCTCAAAGCAGACTATTTCAAAGTGGATAGGTCACTGCATTCGTCTATGCTATTCTCAACATGGCAAATCAGTGCCTAAGGGCATTGGGCCACATTCAACCAGAGCAGCAGCTACTTCAGCAGCCTTCCTCAGGGGAGTGCCCACCAAAGACATTTTAGAGACCACAACCTGGAGTTCAGTGCATACTTTTACAAAGTACTACCACTTACTACTCTACTCCAAATCCAGGGCAGGCTTTGCCACTGCAGTTCTGCAGGGCCTCATAGCCGCTCCTAATTCTATTTTGTTCCAGCCTCCCAACCTTAGCTTTGCGATTCAACCCAATTGTAATGACTGCAACATTGAAACACGATGAACATAGTACAATTGTGTACCTACCATAAATGTAGATGTTCGAGTGTATTCACTGTTGCAGTCCAGGTTACCCACCCACCATCCCCCTTATCTTTGCTGGACCTTATCTGTACTTCTCTATTCTATACAACCTATGTGGTGTATTTGCCTGTAGATGAAGGAAACTTATTTTCTGCATGCATGCTTTATTGATATATTTTTAGCCTACCCTTTTGGGGGCACCTGACATATGGGACAAGAAAAACTGAAGAAAATGGCGTCTGCTGCATCTTTTATATACCCCTGGCGCACTGACGTCAGAGAGGAGGCGACGGCAACCGATGCCGGACCTAGACTGGAATTCAGGCCGACTGTGGGTAGCCTGCCAGCAGGATAACCCAATTGTAATGACTGCAACAGTAAATACACTCTAACATCTACATTTATGGTAGGTACACAACTGTACTTTCAGTTCAGCAGCCTTTGCTCTCCGTTCGATGAACTACTAAACTCATTTTACTAGGTTGCAAAGAGATCTCATTAAGAAGTTGGGAGATGCTCTTCAGGGTACAGTAGCTGCAGGGGCCTCCGACAAAGTTGCTGCCCAGCTTGCTACCCTAAATTCTATTGTCATCTCGTCCATGCGTCTCGTATCCTATGCAGCTGATGGAACGAGTAGGTCAGCGGGTACAGGAATCGCTCTTGGGAGACATTTCTAGATGTGCTTATGTTCCTTTGCAGAGCCCTTCAAGTCATCTTTCTTGAACACTCCCTTTGATGGCTTGTCCCTTTTCGGCCCTAAAGTGAAGGAAACCTTAACCAGGTGTGAGCAAGACTGAAAGACTCTCTCTGCCATCGGGGTCCGTTTTTCCACCCCTACCCGACCCTATCCCAAAGGTCAACAGGGAGGACAAATGTGGTTCCAAAAAGCCGAAGGAGCCTTTCGGGACACACGTGGTGAACCCTCCTCCCAGGGGCAGAAGAGGGGGTAATAATGGAAGACACCGCCCTTGCGGAAGATGGGGTCCACAACACCAGGGTGACAGAGATCACTTCTCTGTGAAGCCCTACCAGCGCTCCTGAGAGGAGGCCCAACTGTCCTGCTCTGGAGACAGTCGGGGATCACTTGTCTTTGTACCCAGATGCCTGGCTCAAAATAACAAAAGACAGCTGGGTATAAAGTATCATTTCCAGAGGGTATTTCATTCCATTCACCACACCACCCCCTCCAATTGTAAGAAAAATCACGGACGTTCTACCCAGTTACAGGGAAAAAGTAACTATAGAGGTCCAAACGTTGCTAGCAAAAAGAGTCCTCCAACCAGTCTCAGCAGACAAAACAGGATCCGGAACTTACTCAAGATTCTTTTTGGTTCCAAAGAAGGCGGGGGACTGGAGACCCATATTGGACGTCAGCAGACTGAACCAATACGTAAAGAAAGAGAAGTTTTGGATGGTCATGCTTCAGTCTGTACTTGTCTTTTTAGGGAAAGACAATTAGATGTGCTCGATAGATCTCAAGGATCCGTACTACCTCATAAAAATGGCCAGGCCATCCAGGGGTCACCTGCGCTTCCAGCTGGGAGCCAATCATTACCAGTTTTGAGCCCTGTCCTTTGGTCTCACTACAGCCCCCAGAGTGTTCACCAAATGCATGGCTGTGGTCACAGCTCACCTGAGGTGTCTAAGATTCCAGGTGTTTCCGTACCTAGACGATTGGCTCCTTACTGCCACCACCAGGCATCAACTCGTTCAGGCCAGGGAGTCCACTCTGTCACTTTGCAATCATCTGGACATTACAGTCAACTCAGAAAAATCTGCCTTGTTGCCATTGCAACACAACATTTCTATTGGGGCAGAGTTGGACACTAACACTTGTATACCTGCATTGACACTGCCATACCTTTTAGGTCCAAAACAAGCTTCTCGTGGAAGAACAAACCTGCCTGGTGAACGACTGCCATTAACAGGCTTTGCAATAAGTGGAAGAAATTTTTGTCCAAGAGTAAGAGGGAGCGAGCCCTCCTAAACTGGAAACACTCGCTCCTTCCCCAGCTTAAACAAGCAAATAAGACTTCTTGTGAAATCCTTCAACACAAACTACTAGTCCAAATTAGTTTCCTCAACAAAAGACAACTACAAGGTGTTCTGTAGTTACATCCGTAATCTAAAAGGAAAGACCAAGATCTGTGCTGACGTGGTAGTTAATGATGCCACATACTGAGCCTGTGGACAGAGCTAACCTGTTGGCCGACAGGTTCCATGAAAACTTCAGTTCCCTGTCCCTGCCACACATACCCCATGACATCCCTACCACCTGTCCCCCTACCTTGTATCTCTAAAGAACAGGTCATAAGTGCCCTCTCTAAGGCCAGAAATACAGCATCTATGGGACCTGATAACATCCCAGGCTGCTTCCTACATGGGTTGCAATATGAATTAGCAGCACCAGTGAGTACTCTTCAGTCAGTCTAAGCACATGCTTTGTACCAGCTGAATGGAAAACAGCCACTGTTATTCCCGTGCACAAAGGTGGTGCTTCCACTGACCCTAGGAACTATAGACCTATTAGCCTGAGTAGCCTTATTTGCAAGGCCATGGAGCGAGTCCTCATGGACCTTAACAGAGATGTGGGTAATCCCAAAACACTTGACCCTACTCAGTTTGGATTTGTCAAAGGGAGATGATGCCTGCTAAACCTGGTGGACTTAGAGGTAGTCATCAAGGCCATGGACGAAGGGAAATCTGTGTATACGGCCTATCTGGACTTGGCCAAGGCGTTTTGACACCTATCCCCCACTCAGGCATCATTGACCAACTCACCCAACTAGACATAAATGCTTATATCGTCAGATGGGTCACTTAACTGCCTTACTGATAGAACTCATATTGTCAAAATTGGGGAATCCACCTCCAACAGCAGACCTGTAACCACTGGTATTCCACAGGGATCAGTCCTGGAACCTTTACTTTTTGGAATCCTATTTCTCCGAAGTACAAGGAAAAACTAAAGATGTTCATTGTGCATACAGCTGCAGTCATAACAGATGGGTTCTCCTGCCGTCAGGCGGGTCCTCGGTCGGCCAAATTCCAAAGTCTAGGTCCGGCGTCGGTTGTCGTCGCTTCTTCCCTGACGTCAGTGCGACAGGGGTATAAAGGAACCAGCTGACGCCATTTTCTTCAGTCTTTCTTGCCGCGCGGTGCCCGAAGCAGAAGCAGTTCGCAAGTGCCGGTCGGCCAGCTCCTGAGATTACGAAAAATTGGAAACCGAAGTCTTCTTAAAAGCGAAGTACTCTGTTGGGGAAACTTTTCTTGCCTCAGACCGATGTCAGACAAAGTTAATAATTGTATTTCTTGTGGGAAGCAAATACCGCATAAGGATTTCCATTCCCTCTGTATACCTTGTTTAGGCCCAGACCACGACGTCTCGGTCTGTCGCGTTTGTGCTACTTTCAACAAACGCACTATTAAGCGTCGGATGGAGTTCGCCCAGCATTATTTTGGGAAAGCATTTAACTATACTATGTTGTCGGATACTCCGACTCTGGTTATGTCTAAAAAACGCAGAAACAAGGACCGACACACGAGGTCCACGGCCTCTACCGACACCACGCCAAAGCTGTCTACACGTGGTCCGGTTCTCAGCGAGGCACCTACGCAGCCCCTGACTACCGACGACACTTCTTTGGCGGTGTCTCCTTTGCCCGAGGTCGCAGGCTCCTCGGCCCACACCCTGACTACAGATACCGAAGCCACTCTTGGCGTTGAAACTCAGAATGTGGACAGGTCCACCTCCACTCAAGGTGTCTTCAGACCTTCCTCTTCTTTCTCCATCAAGGCTTTCACAAAGTCTAAAGCAACCATGCACTCTGAGACCAGCTACACAGGGCCCATCTCCAGGCCCCATGCCTAAGAAACAGATGCTTAAAATGGCTGAGGATTTAATTACTCTTATCAGAGGTTCTCAGCCCCCACCGGACAAAAGGCCCAGAGTGGAGGAAGATTCCCCCTCCTCTGATCAGGGCTCCATTATTTCAGAGCACTCTGATGATCAGGAACATTCTTACTCCCCTTTTGAAGACTCTGATGCGGAGGAGTCCATCCCTTCTGTGTGTCCCCCCCCCCCGAGGATTACTCATTTGGGGAAACTTTGCATACCTTAAGGGAACACTTCCACTGGGAAGGCCAAGATTATTCTGATTCCAAGAAAAGGCTCAGGGAATTTCTCTTGCTACCTCAGCACAGGCCTCTGGCTATACCTCCTGTCTTGGACATCCTAGATGATGTTTACTCGGAGGCCTGCCTTAACCCGGACTCCCTACCTCCAGCTCCAGTTAAGCCTGACAGGTACTCTAGGGTTCCTGACTCGCACCAATTTCTATACAAGAGCCATGCTGCTGACCCAGAAACCATCTCACAGGGCCCCAAGGGAGTTAAGGCCTCCATTGCTAAAAATCCATTACCTTCCGAGAGAGACTCCAGATCCTTAGAAAGGTGGGGAAAAAAGGTATATACCTCGGCTACCTTATCAATGAGGGCCTTAAACTGTCAGTTTCATATGCTAAAATACCAACAGTTTTTGTTATCACAATTGAAAAGTAAAATGTCACAACCTGAACAACCAAGTTGCAGGATTTGATGCATAGTGCAGAACAAGTGGGTAAGCATACCTTACAATGTGGTTTTGATGCTCTAGAGGCCTCATGTAGAGCTGCTGTTACAGGATCAGTCATACGTAGGCATGCCTGGCTCAAGGAACAAGCCTTACCTGATCATGTTAAAGCTAAATTACTAGACGCCCCTCTTCAAAAGGATGTACTATTTGGTGCTAAGGCCGAGGAGGTGTTAAGGAAAATGGAGGAAAAGACTAAATCAATGCAAACTGTAAAAGAATTTCTACAGGTACAACCCCCACGCTTTAGTAGAAATTGGCCTTCCAAAAACTGGTCCTTTCCTGCTATGGACAGACCCCAAAGAGGCAGAGAAAGGTGCCCGAGGGGCAGAGGACAATCCCAAGGATCGTTTAGAGGCAGACAGTGGTAAGCCCCTACACAAAGAGGTGGTGAGGATAACTCGCAATCTTTCAGAAAGCAAACCCAATGACTTCCCCCTTTGCATGCCAACCAAGTCTCAAATGGCAGCCCCCTTAGGAGGAAAGCTGGCATTATTTTCAAAAAATTGGTATATTGTCACCAAGGACAAATGGATCCTGGACATTATAAACAGAGGCTACAAATTCCATTTTCACACCCTTCCAAAAATGAGAGGCATGCCAAACCTGCCAAAAAATCAAAGGGCAGAGGCACAAAGGCAAATTACAGATCTCATAAACATGAAACCTATTCAAGAGGTGCCTACGCACGAACAAGGTCAAGGTTTTTATTCCAGGCTATTTCTGGTGCCAAGGAAGGGAAAAGATTGGAGACCTATTTTGGACCTATCCATCCTAAACACATTTCTACTCGTACCAAGATTCAAGATGCTCACCCTACAGCAACTTCTTCCCATGCTGGGCAAGGAGTCTTGGCTGGTAACATTGGACCTCAAGGAGACATACCTGCATGTCCCAATCAGACAAAATTGTAGAAGGTACCTCAGATTTCTTGCAGGTTCAACCCATTATCAATTCTCTGCATTGCCCTTTGGCTTATCTACTGCGCCCAGAGTATTCACGAAATGCCTGACATCAGTAATTGCCTACTGCAGACTTCAAGGGATACAAATATACCCCTATTTGGACGACTGTCTGATCTAAGCAGACAGCAAGCGCATTGTTATGAAACATCTGGCTTATGTAATAATGTTGTTGAACTCTCTGGGATACACAGTCAACAAAAAGAAATCAAAGCTAATACCCTCTCGGAAGATAATTTTCCTGGGTGCCAATTTGGACACAAACACCCAGATGGCCTACCTCACGCCAGAGAAGCAGGGGCAACTAATTCAATACTTCAGAACACTAGCAAATTGCACCAGGCTGACTGCAAGGAAAATCCTGCAGGCTCTGGGATTCATGGCATCTTGCATCTTGCTAATCCCATGTGCAAAGCTGCATATGAGGAAACTACAATGGTACCTGAAAAACATATGGTCTCAACACAGCCACAGTTTGGAAACAATAATACCACTAATTCCATGTCTGCAAAAGGAATTTCTGTGGTGGGCTCAAGCATGTCAAACAAACACAGGCCTTCCATTCAGCAAGCCTCAAGCAAATCAAGTCATCACAACAGACGCCTCGGACTACGCCTGGGGTCGCACATGACAGATCGGTGCATTCAGGGCAAATGGTCCCAAAAAGAAAAGCACCTTCACATCAATCAAAACGAAATGCTAGCAGTAATAAATGCTATTATAGCTTTCAAGGACCTTCTACAACCAGGTCAACTATTGATAAGAACAGACAACACCACAGTTATGTGGTACATAAACAAACCGGGAGGAACATATTCTTACCCCCTATGCAGACTGGCCATGTCACTTTGGAACATGGCCTTGGACTTACAAATGGAACTACAAGCACAGTACTTGCCAGGCAAGGAAAACACGCTGGCAGACAACCTAAGCAGGAATATGACAGATCCACACAGATGGAAATTGCATCCAAAAGTTTTACAGAGATAATCCAAGAATGGGGAAGGCCAGACATAGATCTCTTTGCCTCCCACAAAAATCATCAATTGACAAAATTCTGCTCAAGGATCTTCCATCCAAAGGCCTGGAGAGTGGACGCTCTCTCTCAGTTGGACATCAATGACAGTTTATGCCTTCCCACCTCTTCCTCTGCTGCCCAAAGTTCTATTGAAGACCAGAGCAGACAGACCAAAGATGATTCTCATTGCTCCGGACTGGCCAAGGCAACACTGGTACCCACTCCTGAGGAGCCTGACGCATTCACCACCATGGACCCTGCCTCTAATGCCTCTTCTTCTAACTCAGCACAGCTTCAAAACTCTTCACAGCCAGCTAAAAACACTCAATCTGGCCGCATGGAAGATTCCTTAGCATCACAACAGGCCCTACTCTCCAAGGAGGTGCAGGATGTCATTTTGGAGGCCAGAAGGCCATCAACTAGAAAAGCTTACTCCGCAAAATGGAAACGTTTTTATGTCTGGAATGAGAAAAAGGGCCAGGATCCTGGAAAACTGAATTTACCTCAAATACTACAATATTTGGCTGAACTGCTAAGCAGTGGACTTTCTTTCTCCTCCATCAAAATCCATGCCTCAGCCATTTCTGCAGAATACAACACTGATCCTCCTTCATTCTCTCACCCTCTCTTAAGACAGTTCCTCAGAGGGGCTAAGAATTTAAGACCTCCAAGGAAACGACCAATACCTGCTTGGGATCTTAATTTCATTCTGGAAAAACTGACCTTGCCTCCCTTTGAGCCAGCTGCCTCATCAGATTTGCAATATTTGTCCTGGAAAACAGCTTTCCTTCTGGCTATCACCTCGGCTCGTAGAGTTTCAGAACTACAGGCTGTCATGGCTGTACAGCCTTTTATCATCTTCCATCAGGACAGAGTTTCCTTACGAACCAACCCGTCCTTTATGCCTAAAGTGGTATCCAGGGTAGCTTTAAATCAGGCCATACATTTACCTACTTTTTATCCTAATCCTCAAAACAAAGGGGAGAGATTACTATATTCCTTGGACATCCACAGACAACTGCGTTATTATTTGGACAGAACAAAGCCTTTCAGAAAATCAGAACAGCTCTTTGTGGCCTATGCGGTAGGAGCTCAAGGAAAGCTAATTTCCAAACAGACAATCTCAAAATGGATAGCCCACTGCATACGTTTTTGCTATTCCTTTCATGGCAAAACTGTATCTACAGGCATTAGAACTCATTCCACCAGGGCCACAGCCACCTCTGCAGCCTTCCTCAGAGGAGTTCCTACCAAGGATATTTAGGAAGCAGCCACTTGGAGTTCTGTGCATACCTTCTCCAAGCACTACAACCTACCATTATACTCCAAATCTAGAGCAGGCTTTGCCACTGCAGTCTTGCAGGGCATTTTGGCTCCTCCAAGTTCCACCTAGTGCCTACCACCCCTTTCTTAGCTTTGGGATTCTACCCATCTGTTTTGACTGCAGCTGTATGTACGATGAACATAGTACAGTTTTGTACCTACCATAAATGTAGATGTTCGAGTGCTAATACAGCTGCAGTCCAGGTTTCCCTCCCTCCTTCCCCTCTTGGGACAGGCCTATAGGCTGACACATCCTCATACTACTTGATTGGGGTATTCATTTATGATGTATTTGCTTGCAACTACTGTATTTTGATTATATTGCACTGCATTATTACACAAATTTATGTATTGCCTTCCTTCTGGAGGCACCTGACATCTGGGGCAAGGAAAACTGAAGAAAATGGCGTCGGCTGGTTCCTTTATACCCCTGTCGCACTGACGTCAGGGAAGAAGCGACGACAACCGACGCCGGACCTAGATTTTGGAATTCGGCCGACCGATGACCCGCCTGACGGCAGGAGAACCCATCTGTTATGACTGCAGCTGTATTAGCACTCGAACATCTACATTTATGGTAGGTACAAAACTGTGCTGTCTGTGGCTGACAAAAGTTTGCTGATGACTGCAAACTGGGAGCAGTCATAGATTCTCCAAATGATGTCAACATCCTACAAGAGGGTTTTACACAAACAAATAACTGGTGCCAAAGTCACGGCTTTAATACATTTTTTGCATTGAGTTCATCATTTCTTTCGGTAAAAGCGATGTCCCTGCAAGCTACCACATCAGTAACAACACCTTAAGTACGCACTCAGTGGTGAGAGACCTGGGCACACAGGTTGACAGCAGCCTTACCTTTGACTACCATGTCTTCACAGTGGTAAGATGGGCATTCTATATTGCTCATCTAATAAATAAGGACATTGTCTCCAGAAAAAAAGAAGATGTTCATCGTGCATACAGCTGCAGTCATAACAGATGGGTTATCCTGCCGACAGGTGGGTCCTCGGTCGGCCGAATTCCAAAGTCTAGGTCCGGCGTCGGATGTCGTCGCTTCTTCCCTGACGTCAGTGCGGCAGGGGTATAAAAGAACCAGCCGACGCCATTTTCTTCAGTCTTTCTTGCCGCGCGGTGCCCGAAGCAGAAGCAGTTTGCAAGTGCCAGTTGGCCAGCTCCTGAGATTATGAATATTTTTCAACCGAAGTCTTCTTAAAAGCTAAGTACCCAGTTTGGGAAACCTTTCTTGCCTCAGACCGATGTCAGACAAAGTTAATAATTGCATTTCATGTGGGAAGCAAATACCGCATAAGGATTTCCATTCCTTCTGCATTCCTTGCTTAGGCCCAGACCACGACGTCTCGGCCTGTCGTTTTTGTGCTAGATTCAACAAACGCACTATTAAGCATCGGGCGGAGTTCGCCCAACACTATTTTGGTAAAAAATGTAATTACATTATGTCGTCGGATACTCAGACTCCAGTTTTGAGTAAAAGACGCAAAGATAAGGACCGACATACGAGGTCCGCGACTTCTACTGACACCACGCTAAAGCCGGCTACATGTGCTCCAGTTCTCAGCGAGGTGCCTACGCAGCCCCTGAGTACCGATGACACTTCTTTAGCGGTGTCTTCTGTGCCCGAGGTCGCAGGTTCCTCAGCCCCCACCCCGATTACCGATACCGACGCCACTCTTGGCGGGGAAACTCAGAGTTTAGACAAGCCTGCCACCTCTCAAGGTGTCTTCCGGCCTTCTTCTTCTTTTTCCATTAAGGCTTTCACAAAATCTAAAGCAGCCATGCAAACTAAAAGACAAGCTCCACAGAGCACCCCTCAAGGCCCCATGCCTAAAAAAACGGATGCTCAAAATGGCTGAGGATTTGATTACTCTTATCAGGGGTTCTCAACCCCCCTCGGACAAAAGGCCCAGAGTGGAGGAAGACTACCCTTCCTCGGTCCAGGCCTCCATTACCTCAGAACATTCTGAAGACCAGGAATATTCATACTCACCTTTTGAAGTTTCTGATCCGGAGGAGTCCATTCCCTCTCTTCCCCCCCTGAGGACTATTCTTTTTGGGAAACCTTGCATACCTTGAGGGAACACTTCCACTGGGAAGGCCAAGATTATTCAGATTCCAAGAAAAGGCTCAGGGATTTCCTCTTGCTCCCTCAGCACAGGCCTCTGGCTATCCCTCCTGTCTTAGACATACTAGATGATGTGTATTCAGAGGCCAGCCTTAACCCAGATTCTTTACCACCAGCTCCAGTTAACTGACAGGTATTACCAGGTTCCTGATTCACACCAATTCCTATACAAAAGCCATGCTGCTGACCCAGAAACTATTTCACAGGGTCCCAAGGGAATTAAGGCCTCTACTGCCAAAAATCCATTACCTTCAGAGAGAGATTCCAGAGCTTTAGAAAGGGGGGGGGGGTATACACCTCGGCCATTTTAACATATGGAACTGACAGTTTAATGCCCTCATGGTTAAAGTATCAACAGTTTTTGTTCTCAGTTGAAAAGCAAAATGTCACAACCTGAACAACCAGACTTGAAGGTGTTGCAGGATTTGTTGCATAGTGCAGAGCAAGTGGGTAAACATACCTTGCAATGTGGTTTTGATGCTTTGGAGGCCTCATGTAGAGCTGCTGTTACAGGGTCTGTCATACGTAGACATGCTTGGCTCAAAGAGCAAACCTTACCAGATCATGTCAAAGCTAAATTACTAGATGCACCTCTTCAAAAAGATGTATTGTTTGGAGTTAAAGCTGAGGAGGTATTAAAGAAAATGGAGGAAAAAGCAAGATCAATGCAAACAGTGAAAGATTTCCTACAGGTACAACCTCCACGTTTCAGTAGAAACTGGCCTTCAAAAATTTGGTCCTTTCCAGCCACGGACAGACCTCAAAGAGGTAGATACAGGCGCCCGAGGGGTAGAGGGCAATTTCAAGGATCATTTAGAGCCAGACAATGGCAAGCACCTACACCAAGAGGCGGAGAGGATAGATCACAGCCATTCAGAAAGCAGACACAATGACTTTCTCCTTTGCATGCCAAGCAAAGCTCTAATGGCAGCACCTTTAGGCGGAAAACTGGCATTATTTTCGAAAAATTGGCATATTGTCACAAAAGACAAATGGATCCTGGACATTATAGACAGAGGCTACAGATTCCACTTTCACACCCTTCCAAAAATGAGAGGCATGCCAAACCTGCCACAAAATCAAAGGGCAGAGGCACAAAAACAAATTTCAGCTCTCATGGTCATGAAAGCTATTCAAGAGGTACCTGCACAAGAACAGGGTCAAGGTTTTTATTCCAGACTATTCCTGGTACCAAGGAAGGACAAAGATTGGAGACCTATTTTGGACCTATCCATCCTAAACACATATTTACTTGTACCAAAATTCAAGATGCTCACATTACAGCTGCTTCTTCCCATGCTGGGCAAGGAGTCTTGGCTGGTAACATTGGACCTCAAGGAGGCATACCTGCATGTCCCTATCAGACAAGATTGCAGAAGATACCTCAGATTTCTTGCAGGTTCAACCCATTATCAATTCTCTGCATTGCCCTTTGGCTTATCTACTGCGCCCAGAGTGTTCACGAAATGCCTGGCATCAGTAATTGCCTTCTGCAGACTTCAAGGGATACAAATATACCCATATTTGGATGGCTGCCTGATCCAAGCGGACAGCAGGCACATACTTCTGAAACACCTGGCGTTTGTAATAAAGTTGTTGAACTTTCTGGGATACACAGTCAACAAAAAGAAATCAAAACTAATACCCTCTCGAGCAATAATTTTTCTGGGTGCCAGCTTGAATACAAACACCCAGATGGCCTACCTCACGCCAGAGAAACAAGGGCAACTATCTCAATACTTCAGAAAAATGGCAACCTTCACCAGGCTGACTGCAAGGAAAATCCTGCAGGCTCTGGGATTCACGGCATCTTGCATCCTGCTAATCCCATGTGCAAAGCTGCATATGAGGAAACTTCAATGGTACCTAAAAAACTTATGGTCTCAACACAGCCACAGTTTGGAAACAATTATACCACTCATTCCATGTCTCCAAAAGGAATTTCCGTGGTGGGCGCAAGCATGCCAAAGAAACATAGGTCTCCCATTCTGCTTGCCTCAAGCAAATCAAATCATCACAACAGACGCCTCGGACTACGCCTGGGGGGGCGCACATGACAGATCAGTGCATTCAGGGCAAATGGTCTCAAAAAGAAAAGCACCTACAAATCAATCAAAAGGAAATGCTAGCAGTAAAAAATGCTATTATGGCTTTCAAAGACCTACTGCATCCAGGCCAGCTATTGATAAGGACAGACAACACCACAGTGATGTGGTACATAAACAGGCAGGAACCCATTCATATCCCCTGTGCAGGCTAGCCACGTCTCTTTGGAACACGGCTCTGGAATTACAAATCCAACTTCAAGCACAGTTCCTGCCAGGCAAGGAAAACACGCTGGCAGACAACCTAAGCAGAAATATGACAGATCCACACGAATGGAAGTTGCATCCTCAAGTTTTTGCAAAGATAATTCAAGCATGGGGAAGGCCAGATATAGATCTCTTTGCTACCCACAGAAATTACCAAGTGAAAAAATTCTGCTCAAGGACCTATCATCCACAGGCCTGGAAGGTGGACGCACTTTCTTTCAGTTGGACAACATTGACAGTTTATGCCTTTCCACCTCTTCCTCTGCTGCCCAAAGTTCTATTAAAAGCCAGAGCAGACAGACCAAAGATGATTCTCATTGCTCCAGACTGGCCAAGACAGCACTGGTACCCACTCCTGAGGAGCCTGACGCATTCCCCACCATGGATCCTGCCTCTAATGCCTCTTCTGTTGACCCAGCACAACTTCAAAACTCTTCACAGTCAGCTGAAAACACTCAATCTAGCCGCATGGAGGATTCCTTGATTTCCCAACAGACCCTCCTCTCCAAGGAGGTGCAGGATGTCATTTTGGAGGCCAGAAGGCCTTCTACTAGAAAAGCCTACTCCGCCAAATGGAAACAGTTTTGTGCCTGGAATCAGAAAAAGGGACAGAATCCTGGGATACTGAATTTACTTCAAATATTACAGTACCTAGCTGAGATGCTGAACAGTGGACTTTCGTTCTCCTCCATCAAAATCCATGCTTCAGCCATTTCTGCACAATACAACACTGATCCTCCTTTATTCTCTCATCCTCTCTTAAGACAGTTCCTCAGAGGGGCTAAGAATATAAAACCCCCAAGGAAGCAACCAGTACCTGCTTGGGACCTCAATTTCATTTTAGAAAAACTGACCCTGCCTCCATTTGAGCCAGCTGCTTCAACAGAACTGCAATATTTGTCGTGGAAAACAGCCTTCCTTCTGGCTATCACCTCAGCACGCAGGGTTTCGGAACTACAAGCCCTCATGGCTGTGCAACCTTTCATCATTTTCCATCAGGACAGAGTTTCCTTACGAGCCAACCCTTCCTTTATGCCAGAGGTAGTATCCAGTGTAGCCTTGAATCAGGCAATCCACTTACCTACTTTTTATCCTAATCCACAAAACAAAGGGGAGAGACTACTACATTCCTTGGACATTCACAGACAGCTTTGTTATTATTTGGACAGGACAAAGCCATTCAGAAAATGAGAGCAACTCTGTGTCCTGTGCTACAGGTGCTCAAGGAAAGGCTATTTACAGACAGACACTCTCAAAATGGATAGCCCACTGCATAAGCTTTTGTTATTAATTTCATGGTAAAACTGTACCTACAAGCATCAGATCTCACTCCACAAGGGCCACAGCTACCTCTGCAGCTTTCCTCAGGGGGGTTCCTACCAAGCATATTTTGGAAGCAGCCACTTGGAGTTCTGTGCATACTTTCTCCAAGCAGTATCACCTACCATTATACTCTAAATCTAGAGCGGGCTTTGCCACAGCAGTCTTGCAGGGCATCCTTGCTCCTCCTAGTTCCACGTAGTGCCTACCACCCCTTTTTAGCTTTGGGATTCTACCCATCTGTTATGACTGCAGCTGTATGCACGATGAACATAGCACAGTTTTGTACCTACCATAAATGTAGATGTTAGAGTGCTAATACAGCTGCAGTCCAGGTTTCCCTCCCTCCTTCCCCTCTTGGGACAGGCCTAATGACAAACACCTCCTCATACAACCTGATTGGGGTATTCTTTTATGGTGTATTTGCTTGCAACTACTGTTTTTTTTATTATATTGCATTGCATTATTACATAAATTTATGTTTTGCCTTCCTTCTGGGGGCACCTGACATCTGGGACAAGAAAAACTGAAGAAAATGGCGTCGGCTGGTTCTTTTATACCCCTGCCGCACTGACGTCAGGGAAGAAGCGACGACATCCGACCTAGACTTTGGAATTCGGCCGACCGAGGACCCGCCTGACGGCAGGGCAACCCATCTGTTATAACTGCAGCTGTATTAGCACTCTTAACATCTACATTTATGGTAGGTACAAAACTGTACTTTATAACCTCCCTGTACTCTTCCCTCATCAGGCCAATAATTGAGTAAAACACTCCTTTTGGTATGTGCCTTTCCAAGCACCTGCAGCAATTGGAGAAACCACAAAGGTTCTTCACAAGGAAAATTCATGGTCTTCTGCATCAATCCTATGTGGATCGTCTGAAATCAGTCACTTTATTCTGTTTCGTACAGACTATTCAGAGGTGATCTCTGCCTTGCATACAAAGCAATCTCTGACCCTGCTTTATTGGAAATGCTGCATATCCATAAGTCAAATGGTACACTGATTACTTGCTCTAAAGACCTTTATCTGATATGGGACATTAGTAAAACCTGCTGGAGCGACAGATTTGTCTCCCAGAGGTTACCACACCTTTGGAACAGACTCCCACTTCATGTCAGAGTACCTCTTTGGCCCTCTTCAAATGCAGTCTGGACGATTGTATGGGTGACAGTAAATTCATCCTGGAGGTTCCATCTGTGTCCCTCTTGGACAAGGGTAATAGGTGCCGATTGTGGAAATACCAAGGACAAAATGATTGACTTCAACAATTGGCTAAGCTTCTGGTGTCATTCTAAAGGGGTCCAGTATCTGTCTGCCTGGAATGACATGGTCAACAGACCACGATGCTTTGCCAGAGATGGCTTGCACCTGTCACCCCTGGGATTCCGGATACTGGCTAAGGTTCTTGCCACGCATATAGTGCCTTTTTTAGGCAAGGTTCAAATGACAAATTCACCACCGTAACAGGAACAGGCAAGCATAAACTGAGGGTGATGCTACTCAATGCTAGAAGTCTAAATCTCAAAATGCACTCACTCGAGGCACTCCTTAAAATGGAGAATATCGATATCTGTGCAGTGACTGAGATCTGGTTCATGGCTCCAGAAAGCACCCCTGCACTACCAGGCTACAACTCGTACCACATTTTTCAGCCATGTTACCTGGACCGGTATACCAAAGGTGGAGGTGTCCATATTCATTAAGGATATCCACACCTCCAGGCTAGTTGCTCAGCATAATGCATCCGAGGTTATCCAAGTGCAACTAACTCTGGGCAAAACTGCAATACAAAGTGTAGCTTGCTGCAAATCCCCCACCATACCCCAGGATTCCCACTCCAGGATTCCCACTCCTCTTTTCTTGATGTACTGGAAAATATTACGGGTCAACCAAACACCCTAATAATAGGCAATTTCAACTACCCCACCATTAAATGGGAAAACTAGTCATGTACCAACTCCTTCACTCAACGCTTTCTGGAATTCATAAACTCCAATGCCCTGGATCAACTTATCCACACTCCCACCAGGGGCAACAATATCCTAGATCTAGTCATTACCAACATGAGTTCCACACATGAAGTCAACGCCTCATTGGTCCGATCCGACCATAAGCTAATCCTCCTAGATATCCACATCCTGCCCCCTCCCCCCCATTAAGGAAACCACGGTAAAAAACTTTCTGCAAAGCCAACTTAATGCTTCTTAAGACAGAAGTGGTGAACTTCATGACACCCATGCAGATGGACAATACAGTTATGACTACTGAATACTACACAATTGCACTTTCTAAGCACTTACACGAGTGCATGGATCGTGCTATCCCAAACAGAACCAAGACGTTATCCTCCAGAAAAAGGAAGCCAATCTGGTGGTCCCCTGCCATAAACAAACTGAACAACAGAAGGAAGAAACTGTTGCAAAAGAGAGTAAAATCCCATGAGTGGAGGAGCTAACTGGTCAGCCTCAGTAAGAAGCTGCGATCCCTGATAAAATCTTCCAAAGCTAGTTAAGAAAACAAAATCGCCACTGATTATAAAGACAGCCACAAAGCATTCTATAGCTATGTCAAGAATCTCAATGGCAACACTCAGATCTGCTCTGAGTTAAAGCACAATGGCACTAAATATACAGACCCAACTGATATTGCCAACAAGCCTGGCAAACAGGTTCAGTGCTAAGTTGGAAATGATGACTGGTAAGCTAAAAGCCACTCAGCAAACCGTAGAAACTGGTTAAAACAATTTATTGACATGAAGTAAAATAAAATAAAAATAAAAAAGAGAAAGATTCAGTGCTAACTTTACCTCCCTCTCACCCCCCTAAAGGGCCTCTCTCTATACCGGAAGAATGCAAAGTTCCTGTAATCACGGCTGCACAGGTAAAAACCATACTCTCCAAAGCCAAGAACACAGCATCCATGGGACCAGACAACATCCCAGGCAGCGTTCTACATGAACTACAGAACGAACTGGCACCCCACCTAAGTACCATGTTCAATCATAGCATCACTTCAGACTTTGTGCCCGCTGAATGGCACACAGCGACTGTTATCCCACTCCACAAGGGGGGAGCCACCACGGACCCCGGGAACTACCGCCCCATTAGCCTGATGAGCGTAGTCTGCAAGACCATGGAACGTATCATCGTGGAACTTATAAACAAAGACATTGGTAAGCTCCAAACTCTGGACTCCACCCAGTTCAGGTTTGTAAAAGGCAGATCAGGTCTCCTAAACCTGATAGACTTCTTTGAAGCAGTCACCAAAAGCCATAGACGAAGGTAAGGTGGTTCACACAGCCTATCTAGATCTTGCCAAGGCTTTCGACACCATCCTTCACTCTGGAATTATAGATAAACTCACTAAACTAGGTATAAATCACTATGTCACAAGATGGGTTGTCAACTTGCTCACTAACAGAACCCACACTGTGAAAGTAGCAGATTCCAAATCTGTCTTCAGACTAGTGACAGGTGGAGTACCACAGGGTTCAGTCCTGGGTCCTCTTCTGTTTGGTATCTACTTTTTTGAAGTACAGGCTAACACAGAAGGTCTTTGGCTAACGAAGTTTGCAGATGACTGCAAACTAGGAGCCATAATCGAAACTCCTAACTATGTGGACATCCTACAAAAGGGCCTCACTGAGACAGATGCCTAGCGTCAAAGCCATGGCCTCAAGCTCAATTCCAAAAAGTGCATTGTCATCCCCTTTGGTAAAAACTCTGTACCCATGAACTACAACATAGGCGGTAGTATACTTAACACTGAAAGTGTGGTAAGAGACCTTGGGACACGGGATTATCAAAGGAGAGACTACTGTCCACCTATCTCCACAGTGGTCAGGAAATCCTTCTACGTGGCACACCTCATCACAAAAGGTTTCTCATCCAGAAAAAAAGAGGTCTTTGTTCCCCTCTACTCATCACTCATTAGACCCATTATAGAGTACAACGCCCCTTTTGGTATGTACCTCACAAGACTTCTACATCTGGAAAGGCCACAGAAATACCTCACAAAGAGGATTACCGGCCTCAAACAGATGCCCTACGCAGACAGACTCAAACTCCAGCTTTACTCTGTCGCATATCGCCTACTCAGAGGTGATCTCTGCCTGAAATACAAAGCTATGTCAAACCCAGAGCTGTTGGGCATGCCTATGAACCTATGAAATAATAGCTTTGCTAGGCTTGCAAGGGGCCTAGGCCATTAGCCTAGTAACTTCCTTTGATCCCGTGAACGTTTAATCCTGCCACAAAGTCTGAATGTCCATTTCTCTCTGGCAACATATGACAGATGAGTTCTAAAAATAATCCATCAAGAGTACAGATGGCAGTGGGAGTTTTCCCTCCTTTTCGAGGGATTCCTCCCGTCTTCTGCCAGACCAAACTTCTATTTTTTCTCTCCTGTCATTTAGCATCCGGTGTCTCATGGGGTGATTAGAAGTAGTCCCTTATCCTCGTTTAGGAGAATGGCACCAAAACCAATAAAACCAAAGAAAGATTTCTGGACTTTTCTTCTCTGAACCTATTTGTGTATTGCCCAAATTAATAATGTTACCCCTTCATAACTTCCCTTATACCTGTTTGAGTTATCTCGTGGCCTTAGATTAAAATTTTGCATAGCATCACATTCCTATAGATCGAGATTTCAGACACAGAAAGCCTTTATCAGATGTTCTTCGTGTTTCACTGTTGCAGTCTTTACATTTGGGTAGTCTGCTGGCAGGTTGCCCTCAGTCGGCCTGCATTCCAAAGTCTTGGGTCCTGCGTCTGTTGCGATCTCCTCTTCCATGACGTCAGGTCATCAGGGGTATAATACATGCCGCCAACGCCATTTTCTTTAGTCTTTCTTGCTGCGCGGTGCCCGAAGCAGAAGTATTTCGCACGTGCCGGTCAGCCAACTACTGAAATATTCGAGTTTGAGTTTCAGAACTGAAGTCTTCACTAAAGCCAAGTACCCCGTTGGGGAAACTTTTTTCTTGCTCCATACCGATGTCAGAAAAAGTTAATAATTGTATTACTTGTGAGAAGCAAATACCTCATAAGAATTTCCATTTATACTGTGTTCCTTGCTTGGCCCTGATCACAACGTGCCTGGCTGTCGGTTTTATGGTAGATTTAACCAACGCACTATTAAGCGTAGGTATATTTTTGCCTCAAAGTATTTTGGAAACAGATTAAACTACCCAGAAATGTCATCAGATAGTAATCTGACTACCGGAGTACATAAAAAACGCAAAGGAAAGGACAGAGAAAGTCAGTCGATATCCAAAACCGACGACAAAGCTTCTAAGTCAATCGCCGGTTTGCCGGTACTCAGTGAGGTGCGTTCGCAGCCCCTGATGCCTGCTGCCTTTGAGTTGCAGGCCTCTATCAACACCCTTGTGGAGTCCGGCATGTCGCAAGATACTCAAGGCATTTTACCGACGGATGTATCTCCCTCGGATGGGTCCGGAGCCGCTGAGCAGGCACTGGCTTCTGTATTCAGACCTCAACATTTGTATATCAAACCAACGACAACTGCAAAACCAAAGACAAAAGCAACTTCTAAAACTAAAAAAACGATGCATGAGCCACATGCACAGGCCTCTATGTCTAAAAAACAGATGATCAAAATGGCTGAAGACCTTATTACCTTGATCAGGGGTACCCATCCCCCTCCAGATAAGAAGCCTAGGCAAGACCCTGATTATGAATCTTCATATCAGGCTTCTATTTCTTCTGATTCCTCTTCTGATCAGGAATTTTCTATACCTCCCTATGAGGATTCTGATGCAGAGGATTCTATACCATCTGCATCTCCTCCTGAGGATTATTCATTTGGAGAATTGTTGCATACTTTGAGGGAGCATTTTCACTGGGAGAATCAAGACTTCTCAGAATCAAAAAAGAGGCTCAGGGATTTCCTCCTTCTGCACAGGCCTTAATCCACAATGTCTAAAATAGGGGGAATGGCTAATGTGTTTTCGGAGTCGAGCTTGACCCCCGACTCCTTACCTCCAGCTCTCTTAGTAAGCCTGACAGATATTACAGGGTCCCTGACACACACAGTTTTATTTAGAAACCCTTCTGCTGATCCTGAAACTGTTTCTCAGGGTCCAAGGGGAGTTAAGGCCTTAACAGCAAAAAATCCTACCCCTTATGACGAAGATTTAAGGGCACTGGACAGATGGGGAAAATGGTTTATACATCGGCAACCTTTGCAATCAGGGCCTTAAACTGTCAGTTTCATATGCTTAAGTACCAACAACATGTTATGGGATTGCTGAAACAGAAACTGATGTTGATTTCTGAATATGCAGAAAATAAAGAATTGCAGGAATTACTGCATGCAGCTGAACAGGTTGGAAAGCATACTTTGCAATGTGGTTTTGACTCCTTAGAGGCCTCCTGCAGGGCCGCAGTTACTGGATCTGTGATTAGGAGGCATGTCTGGCTAAAGGAACAAAATTTGCCTGATCATGTTAAAGCTAAATTGCTAAATGCACCTTTACAGCATGATTCTCTGTTTGGTATTAAGGCAGAAGAGGTTTTAAAGAAAATGGAAGACAAAGCTAAGTCTATGCAAACTGTTAAAGACTTCTTACAAGTGCAGCCACCAAGATTCAGTAGACACTGGCTTGCAAAAAATTGGTCCTTTCCTGTGTCAGAGCTCAACGGGGCAAATTCAGATGCCCTAAGGGTTCCAGATACCAGGCGCAAGATTCATACTGGTCAAAGCAATAGGGCGCTTCTACCTCCAAATCTGGAGGAGATAAAGCGCAAACCTACAGAAAACAGTCCCAATGACTTCCCTCTGCCTGGACCAAACACTTTTATCTTTTGGCAGCACCCTTAGGGGGAAAATTAGCACTTTTTGCTCAAAATTGGTAGTTAATAATCCAGGACAAGTGGGTGCTAAACATAGTGTCACAGGGATACAGATTCCATTTCCATACTCTGCCAATGGCAAACGGTTGGCCAAATCTGCCAAAAAATCAATGGGCAGAGGCACAGAAACCGGTGACATCCCTCATGGATATGGGGGCCATTCAGCCAGTACCAGAACAGGAAAAAGGACAAGGTTTTTACTCGACTGTTCTTGGTACCCAGAAAGGACAATGCCTGTCGGCCAATACTGGATTTATCGATTTACATACCTGGACATTCCAAAATTCAAAATGCTGATCCCAATAAGACAGTCATGCAGAAGATGCCTCAGATTCAAGGCTGGCTTAATGCATTACCCATTCTCTGCACTGCCCTTTGGCTTATCTACTGCGCCCAGTGTCTTTACAAAGTGCCTGGCACCAGTAATTGCATTTTGCAGACAAAGTAGTATTCAAATATATCCTTATTTGAACGATTGTCTCATTCAAGCAGAGAACAAGGACATTCTTCTTCAACACCTGGCGTTTGTGAAAAGGCTTCTAACATGCCTAGGGTACACAATAAACAAAAAGAAATCACAACTGGTACCCTCTCAAAAGATAACATTCCTGGGTGCAAGCTTGAATCCAACTGCCCTGATGGCTTACCTCACGCCAGACAAGCAAAGACAACTAACTACCTTCTTTAAACTGATGGCAACAAAAACCCAGTTATCTGCAAGACAAATTCTGCAGGCTCTAGGCTTCATGGCATCCTGCATCTTGCTGATTCCATATGCAAGACTGTATATGAGGAAACTTTAGTGGTACCTAAAAAGTTTATGGAGTCAACATTCTCACAGTCTGGAAACAATGAATCTGAAGTAGGTAGACTTAATTCGTCTGCAACCTGTGGGTATCGGATCCGAACTCGGATCCGAGCCGGCAATTCAAAAGCTTAGGCTCCGAGCTCCTAGCTCCTCCCTCTTACCCATAACCCCTTGCCAAGCCCTGACTGACCCCAGATTTCGTTTGCCGCTTTTCAAGAAGCAACGGAATTCTAGAGCTCCTGGCTTTGGTTGAGATAAGTTTAGATTTTTTGACAGAAAAAGTTTTCAAATTCTCTGTTTTTGTTATTAATCTAGTTAGTGTTGTGTGTGGTTAAGGCTTTCCTCCCTCTTTAATTTTTCTCGGGTTTTCGTAGTTTGTTTGTGTGTGTGTGTATTTAGGCCTTAGGTTTGTAATGTCAGAAGCCCCTAAGGCTGTTTTCTCCAAATGTACCGAGTGTGGCCATAAGCTGTCCCCAGCAGATGGCCACACTCTGGTCATCTTGGGGTTGAACACCTGTCTTCTGGTTGTACCATTTGTGCAGGGTTCAACCCCGGCTTTAAGGAGGTCGAAGTTGGTGCTGGCGGGTCTTTTACCCCAGATACTGCTTGCCTCTGCCCTTCCAGTCAGCAACCTGTTGCTGTGAGTTCTCCCTCCGGCTGGGACTCAACCTCCCTTAAAGTTGCGGAGGAAGGATTCTTCTAGGGAGAGACAGAAGGAGAGGCACAGGAGAAGCACCACAAGAGGAGAGCGAAGCTTCTAGTTCGGCTCCTCCATCTAAGCGGCCTCCCTGTGCCTTCTAGCTTTCCTCCTCCTCGGCTCCACTCCCTCGGTTCTCTCCTGGACCCGAGGAGGAGGCTAGCCCTTCCAGGAGGTCACCGAGGCGGCTCTCTAGGTCCGCTTGGTGGCCTCCTCTAGATCGACCTTTTCAATGAGCGAAGCTGATATGGACCCGGATGATGAGGAAATTCATCCAGGCCCAAATGCAAATGGGAGTGCTCCTAGCCCCCATCCGGGAGGGGCTTGACCCCTTGGCTCCTTCTCCGACCCATACCACGGGTTGAGCTATCGGCGCCGTGCAGATTTGGATCCGGGGTGGGTCGGATCCGATAGGTTGGCGCACCTCGGATCCGTCCCATCCCTTGAGTGCTTGGTGCCGGACCCGACCTCTCGAGCCGAGGCGAGCCTCGGATCCGAGGGAGCTGGTGTGTCTACGGCTCCGTCCAGGTCGGAGCACACTGGTCTCTCAGATCCGACGGTTTCGGCTCCGACTCCGATCCGTCGTCGGATCCGAGTGGGGTCGGCTCTCGGGCGAGAAGCTGGCTCCCCTCGGCTTTCAGCGTTATGGAAAGGGCACTGTCGAGGACATCTGGACCCCGGTCCCTGCCACGGCTCCATCCCGCACTCCATTGCAGTTGGGCCAGGCCCCACCAGCGGTCCCAGGGACAGCCGCCTCGATGTCCCAAGTGGTTCCTTGGAACATCCATCTGCTGAAGAGTACTCCTCGGACAGCCCCGATGAAGTACCTCGAAGCGTAAGTGCAAGAGGAGGCACATGGACTCCCCTGAGTCCGTCACTGAAGACACGGACTTGGATGAAGGGAAGGCTCCCCTAGGTCACCCCTGAGGATGTCTCATTTGGAGACATCATGGAGATGTTAAGGATCAGGGGGTCTGCCCCAAGGCTTCTTCGGACGAGTCTGTGTTCTTGGAGGCATTCGAGGCGGGCCCTTCTACCTCTTGGGTGTCCCCTCCTGCTGACCCCTGGTGGATCTTATATCCATCAGGCGTGGAAGGATCCGGACACCATTGAGCCTATCCCTAAGCGCCCGGACCGCATTCTTTCTCCTCCATCAGACCGCACCCACTGGAGTAAGTGTCCCCAGTAGATGCCATGATGATGGCTGCAGCCACGAAGAGGAATTGGCCCAGGAGAGTCCCTCCGTCCATCCTCCGGGCAAGGAGTCCCGTTCGATGGATCGCATTGGGAAGCGAGTTTTAGTTCAGCGACCTTCTCCTTGAGAGCTGAACTACATGGCACATGTCATTAGGATGCAGCGGGATCTGATTAAGGAATACGCTGCATCTCCCCGAGTCCATCTCGAGTGAGGATAAACAGGTTTACTCCACCCGAATGGCCACTCTCAGATCAGTATCCAATACATCTATGCGGCTGCTGTCTCATGCTACTGAGGGAGCCGCTAGAGCCAGCGGAGCAGCCCTTGTCATGAGGCGACAGGCCTGGCTCCGCCATTGTGATTTTGCAGAGCCCTTCAAGGCGACCTTCGAATGCCCCTTCGATGGTTCTGCCTTGTTTGGCAAGACTGTTCGCGAGACATTAGTCCAGAGCGAAAAGGACGGAAGACGCTGTCTGCCGTGAGTCCGCTTCTCAGCTGCCCAGAGGTCCTTCTCTAAGAACCAAAAGGGACAGAAGAAGATGTGGTTCCGGAAGTCGCAGCAGTCCCAACCTGCTCCGGATAACCAGTCCTTCCATGGCAGAGGAGGACGGGAGGTCGTCGTGCCAGAGGCAGGGGCTCCTGGCAATTTTGGGTCCAGAGAACCCTTCTCAGAGCGGCGCACGCAGCACCCCTGAAGGCTTGCCCGGCTGTCCGTCTCTGGAGGCAGTCGGGGCGGTTTCGATGCACCTGACTTCTTGGGAGTCCATAACAACAGACAGTTGGGTGCTTGACTTATATCCAGAGGATATTCAATACCCCTATTCAAGATTCCCAAATCTCGCAGCCTCCCAGATGTTCCACCCGACCAAAGGCGGCAGCTATCGAAATCGAGCAGCTGCTAGGAAAAAGAGCCATCCAGCGCATCCCCAGATCAAGCGGATTAGGGTATTACTCCAGGTTCTTTTTGGAGCCAAAGAAGACGGGGACTTAAGACCAATCTTAGACCTTTCCCAGTTGAACCTGTCAGTAACCAAGCAAAAGTTCCGGATGGTCACCCTGCAATCTATACTCCCCCTCTTGAGGGAGAACGACTGGATGTGTTCCATAGACCTCAAGGATGCGTACTACCACATTCGGATGGACAGACGATCCAGGAGGTTTCTTCGCTTCCGGCTGGGAGCCAGTCATTATCAGTTCAGGGTCCTCCCCTTTGGTCTCACCTCAGCCCCCAGGGTGTTTACCAAGGTGCTAGCGGTGGTAGCGGCCCACCTGAGGCTCCAGGGATGGCTCCAGGGATTACAGGTCTTTCCGTACCTGGACGACTGGCTCCTGACGGCATCATCAAGGCATCTTCTGTGCTCAGCCAGGGATTACTTTCTTCAACTAGCACCAAGGCTGGGCATCACGATCAACTGGGAGAAATCTTTTCTGAATCCAACTCAAATTATAGATTTCATAGGAGGAAGACTAGACACCAGATCAATGCGAGCCTTCCTCACCCCAGACCGTATCGCCAGCCTGAGGTGTCATGTGACAGCAATCCTGCAACCATCTCCAACTGCAGCTTCGGTCCTGAGGGCCCTAGGTTCTATGGCGGCAGCTATCCCGCTTCTAATTCATGCCCGTTTACGCATGCGGGTTCTTCAATGGACCCTTCAAGTTCAGTGGTCTCCTCTTTGTTCGTCTCTAAGCGCTCCGATTGCGGTCAGCAGGCGTGCAGGGACTCCCTTCTGTGGTGGCTTCTTTCTCCGGAGCCCTGGCAGGGAGACCTTTTGCTGCATTTCCCGAGCCACAGTGACCACGGACGCTTCTTGCCTCGGGTGGGGGCATTCTGCGGAAAGATTGTCCAAGGCACGTGGAATCCCACAGAGACGTCATTGCATATAAATGTCCTGGAAATGAGGCCGGTGCTCCTAGCGTTGCAAGCACTTCACCACGTTCTTCCTTCAGGGACTATTGCGATTCAGACAGACAACATGTCCGTAGTCTGGTATATCAACAAGCAGGGAGGAACCAGGTCTTACCCCTTTGTCGAGAGACCATGAGAGTCTGGGAATGGGCAATTTCCACCAAACGCTTTCTGGTAGCAACGCACATTCCGGGAAAGTCCAACATCCTTGCGGACAAGCTCAGTCGCACCATCCTTTCTCCACACGAGTGGTCCCTCAATCTTCAAGTAGCGAAGAAGATTTTTGCCGGTTGGGGCGAACCCTGTTGCGATCTTTTGCTTCTCCCTCAAGCGCCAAATGCGACAATTTCTTCGCTCTGCTTCCCCACCAGGAGTTCGAGGATGCTCTGGTGCATGCTTGGCCTCGGTCTCCTTTATGCCTACCCTCCACTTCCTCTGATGCAGAGGCTTCTGCAGAAAGCCAACAGTTTGGGGAGCAGAATGATTCTCATTGCCCCATTCTGGCCTCGACAACCTTGGTTCCCCTTTGTATGGTCTCACAAAATCAATCCACCATGGATTCTGGATCCAATTTGGATCTCATCTCTCACCCTCTGGGAATGCCAGTTCCCAATCTGCGGACCCTGAAGTTGACAGCTTGGCTGCTCCAATTCCAACCTTAATTAGGACTCGGTATCTCTTCACCGGTCAAGGCCATTTTGGTGGCTGCTCATAAACCTTCCACCAGACAGGTTTATCGGAGTAAATGGAAGAGGTTCTCTATATGGGCAGGACAGAGAACTGTGGATCCTTTTTCAGCACCTATCTCTGCGGTGCTGGATTTTCTAACAGACCTCTTTCATCAAGGGGCTAGTTCTTCCACGATTAAGGTACAATTGGCTATCTCGCATTATCACATTGGTCATGACACAGCTCCCCTTATGACAGCGAAATTATGCAAAACTTTTCTCAAAGGAGTTTTTTTGTTAAGGCCTCCAGTCAAGGAGGTTGTACCGCCTTGGGACTTGTCTTTAGTCCTGCAGGCCCTTACTGCTCCTCCCTTGAGCCTGCAGCTTCTGCTGATTTAAAATACCTTTCCTGGAAGACTGCCTTTCTGGTAGCTATCACTTCAGCCAGAAGGGTGTCTGAGCTTCAGGCTCTATGTGTCAAACCGCCTTATCTTTCTTTCTTCCCTGATAGGGTGTGCCTCAGGACCAATCCATCTTTTCTTCCGAAGGTCTCTTCTGAATCCAATATTAACCAGTCAATCAATTTGCCTGTGTTTTTTCCCAAGTATTCAAACAAAGTAGAATACAAATTGCATTCCTTGGATGTTCATAGACAATTACGTTTTTATATTAACAGGACAGCTGGCCACAGGAAATCAGATCAGCTGTTCGTCTCCTTTGCTAAATTTGCTCTGGGTAAAGCAGTATCTAAAGTTACTCTATCTAAATGGATTGCTAATTGCATTCTGCAGGCATATGACACTTCAGGCAGACCTGCTCCTCAGAGGGTTACGGCTCATTCTACTAGGGCAGTTTCTCGTCAGCCCCCTTTAAGTCCCGTGTTTCGTTGGATGATATCTGCGGCAGCTACTTGGGCCTCGCCTCATACTTTTATTTCTCATTACAAGGTGGATGTTGTTTCTAGAGGAAGAGCATCCTTTGGCTTAGCGGTGCTCCGGAACATCCTTCCATGACGGCCGCCCAAGATTCAGGTAGCTAGGGACTCTGTCCCACAGGTTGCAGACGAATGAAGTCTACCTACTTCAGATTTAGAAGTTATGTACTCACCATAACGTTCCATCTGAGTAGGTGACTTCATTCGGATGCAACCATCCCCCCCTCCATCCCCCTGACCTTTATAGAGCGAGTATTTATGCTGTTTTAGTGTACTGTGGTCAGTATTTTGAGGCAAACTCAATCTGAGGTCAGTCAGGGCTTGGCAAGGGGTTATGGGTAAGAGGGAGGAGCTAGGAGCTCGGAGCCTAAGCTTTTGAATTGCCGGCTCGGATCCGAGTTCGGATCCGATACCCACAGGTTGCATCCGAATGAAGTCACCTACTCAGATGGAACGTTATGGTGAGTACATAACTTCTAATTCCTCTCATTCCCTGCCTACAACAGGAGTTTCTATGGTGGGCAAAGGCATGTCACCAAAACATGGGACGGGCCTTTACTCTACCCCCTGCCAGCGAAACCATAACAACAGACGCATCATATTATGTCTGGGGGGCCCACATGGCAGGAAGGTGCATTCAGGGCATATGGACCCCAAAACAAATGCATCTGCATATCTACCTTAGAGATGCTAGCTGTTCAAAATGCCCTAACAGCCTTCAAGGACTTACTTCATCCAGGACAACTAATGATAAAGACGGACAACACCACGGTCATGTGGTATATAAACAAGCAAGGGGGCACACACTCATACCCCCTTTTCAGACTAGCCATGGCACTGTGGGACACAGCTTTGACCTACCAAAATACATCTTCAAGCTCAATTCCTGCCAGGAAAGCAAAATACTCTGGCAGGCGATTTTAAGCAGAAACCTTATGGATCCTCACGAGTGGAAACTAAATCCACAAGTCTTCAGCATGATAACAGAGAAATGGCGGAGCCCAGACATAGATCTGTTTGCCTCTCCTCAAAATTATCAATTGAAAAGATTCTGCACAAGGACTTATCACAGACAAGCATGGAAAGTGGACAACCTATCCTTCCCTATCAGTTTACGCCTTTCCTCCTCTGCCTCTTCTCTACAAGGTCCTCCTAAAAGTCAGACAAGAGAAACCAAAGGTGATACTAATTGCCCCGGACTGGCCCCACCAATACTTGCACCCAATCCTAAGGAACTTGTCTCTGTACCCAGCTTGGACCTTACCTCAAAGACCTCAACTACTGTCCCAGCAAAACAATCAGATCCTGCACAATCAACTACAGACACTGAACCTGGCAGCATGGCTGATCATGTAGCTATACAAACAACACCTGTCAGTAAAGCTGTGATGGATGTCATTTTGGAAGCCAGAAGGCCTAGTACTAGAAAATCTTATGCTGACAAATGGAAGAGATTCTGTGCTTGGAATTGAGCACAAGGAACTGATACAGCAGAACCAAATATTCCTCTGATATAACAATATTTAACTGAGATGCTTGACAAAGGCCTATCTTTCTCATCAATTAAAATCCATGCCTCTTCCATTTCGGCTCATTACAATACAGAGCCACCAATCTTTCTCATCCTTTACTAAAGCAGTATCTTAGAGGAGCCAAAAATTTAAGGCCTCCTAGAAGATCACCGTTTACCTGCATGGGACCTCAATTATGTGTTGGAAAAGCTCACCCTGCCTTCATTTGAACCAGCTGCTATCGCTGATGTAAAGTTCTTATGGAAAACAGCTCTGCTACTAGCAATTACTTCAGCAAGAAGAGTTCAGAGCTACAGGCCCTCATGGCTGTAGAGTCTTTTGTCATATTTTACCCAGACAGGGTGTCTCTGAGGACAAATCCTACATTTATGCCTAAGGTGGTTTCCAGTGTGGCTCTTAACCAAACAAATCATCTGCCAACCTTTTATCCAATTCGGCAGAACAAGGGTGAGAGAATTCTGCATTCCTTGGACGTACACAGACAGCTACTTGAGCAGGACTAAAGCTCTAAGAAAAACTGAGCAATTACTAGTGTCATATGGTGCAGGATCAGAAGGAAAGGCCATTTCAAAGTAGACAATTTCAAAGTGGATAAGCCACTGCATCCATTTCTGATACTTGCACCATGGTAAACCTGTGCCCAAGGGCATGAGGTCTCATTCCACCAGAGCTGCAGCTACTTCAGCAGCCTTTCTTGGAGGAGTACCAACCAAAGACAATCTAGAGGCTGCTACTTGGAGTTCTGTTCACACCTTTAGAAAGCATCATCAATTGCCTCTCTGCTCTAAGTCCAGGGCAGGCTTTGCCACTGCAGATGTTCATCGTGTTTCACTGTTGCAGTCATTACTCTTGGGTTATCCTGGCAGGCTACCCTCAGTTGGCCAAAATTCCAAAGTCTAGGTCCGGCGTCTG
Organism: Protopterus annectens; assembly: GCF_019279795.1. NCBI lineage: Eukaryota > Metazoa > Chordata > Ceratodontiformes > Protopteridae > Protopterus > Protopterus annectens. The sequence continues at coordinate 273,158,843 of NC_056734.1, forward strand.
TTGCTGTCACCTCTTCCCTGCGCCAGAGGTATAAAAGATGCAACCAACGCCATTTTCTTCAGTCTTTCTTGCCGCGTGGTGCCCGAAGCAAAAGCAGTTCGCAAGTGCCGGTGGGCTGACTCCTGAGATTTTCAAATCTGAATTTCAGAACCGAAGTCTTCAGTAAAGCTAAGTACCCCGTTGGGGAAACTTTTTTTTCTTGCTCCAGACCGATGTCAGAAAAAGTTAACAATTGTATTTCTTGTGGGAAGCAAATACCTCCTAAGGATTTTCACTCTTACTGTATTCCTTGGCCTAGGCCCAGATCACAATGTTGCTAGCTGTCGGTTTTGTGCTAGATTTAACCAACGCACTATTAAGCGTCTGTTCGATTTTGCATTTCATTACTTTGGCTGGAGATTTAATTATATAATGCCGTCGGACCAGCCGACAACCGGAGTTTGCAAAAAACGCAAGGACAAGGTTAAGGATAGGCGTCTGAGGTCCAGAACTGACGACGAGGCCTCTGCTAGGCCAGTCGCCGGTTCTCAGTGAGGCGCTTTCGCAGCCCCTGGCTCCCGCTACCTCAGAGCCACAGGCCGCTTCAGACTCCCACGTGGAGCTGACTGGGCCTCTGGATACTCAAGGTATTGGACAATCAGAAATCATTCCCTCAGATGGGTCCGGAGCCGCTGAGCAGTCATCGGCTTCTGAGGGTGTCTTCAGACCTACACAGCTATATATTAAGCCATCTTCAGCTTCAAAGACTAAGGCAGCTGTAAAGACAAAGAAACAAGTACAGCATTCTCCAACTAAGACTTCCGTGCCTAAAAAACATGCTCAAAATGGCCGAAGACCTAATTACTTTGATCAGGGGCTCCCATCCCCCTCCTGATAAGAGGCCTAGGCAAGAGACAGAGTATGATTCTTTTGATCAGGTTTCTATTTCCTCTGATACCTCTTCTGAACAAGATTACTCCATGCTTCCCTATGAGGATTCTGATGCTGAAGAATCCATTCCTTCAGCCTCTCCTCCTGAGGATTATTCTTTTTGGAGAAACCCTGCATACCATGAGGGAGCATTTCCACTGGGAGAGCCAAGATTATTCTGAATCTAAGAAAAGGCTCAGAGACTTTCTGCTACTTCCTCAGCATAGACCCCTTGCTATTCCACCTGTTCTAGACATTGTAGATGATGTATTTTCAGAGTCCGGCCTGTCCCCTGACTCTTAACCCCCTGCACCTGCTAAGCCAGACAGATAATACAGGGTCCCGGAGTCTCATAAATTCCTATATAAAAACCCCACTGCTGACCCAGAAACTATATCTCGGGATCCCAAAGGGGTTAAAGCTTCCACTGCAAAAAACCCTGTCCCCTCTGATAGGGATTCTCGGGCTCTAGACAGATGGGGGAAAAAAGTCTACACTTATGCTACCCTGGCTGTTTGTTTGTTTGTGTCTTTTGGCTTTTCCCGGTTAGGGGTCGCCACAGCGGAACTCTATCAGCTAATGATTGGTAGTGGATCTTTACGTGCTGGGTTACCAGCCCTGACGCACAACCTTCAACGAAAGTATGCACATTCACGCATGCCTCCACACAGAAGACGCTTTAGCTGAGAATCGAACAGGACAACATCTTATCAGCAATATTTAATGTCACTGCTTAAACAAAAATTGTTGACAAATGCTGAATGTTCAGAGAACAAGGAATTGCAAGATTTATTGCATGCAGCTGAACAAGTGGGAAAGCATACTTTGCAATGTGGTTATGATTCACTGGAGGCCTCTTGCAGGGCCGCTGTTACAGGTTCTGTTATTAGAAGGCATGCTTGGTTAAAGGAACAGAATCTGCCTGATCCTGTTAAAGCAAAATTATTAGATGCACCATAACAGCATGATACTTTGTTTGGTACTAAAGCAGAAGAAGTGTTGAAAAAAATGGAGCATAAAGCAAAATCCATGCAGACAGTCGAGGATTTTTTTACAGGTACAGCCACCCAGGTTTAGCAGGATCTGGCCTTCTAAAAATTGGTCCTTTCCAGTGTCAGACAGATCACAAAGAGGTAGATACAGGCTTCCCAGAGGCAGATTTCAGCCCCAAGGCTTATACAGGCCTAAACAATGAGGTGCTCCTACCTCCAAAAGCGGAGAAGACAAATCACAGCCTTACAGGAAACAGCACCAATGTCTTTCCTCTACCAGAACCAAGCACTTTTCTTTTGGCAGCCCCCTTAGTGGGAAAACTAGCACTTTTTTCATCAAATTGGCAAATGGTTACCAAAGACAAATGGGTCCTGAACATTGTGTCCCAAGGCTACAGGTTCCATTTTCACACTCTTCCAAGGTCAAAAGGTATGCCAGATCTGCCACACAGTGAATGGGCAGAGGCACAAAAACAAATTACAGCCCTCATGGACATGAGGGCCATTCAGCAAGTACCACAACAAGAGCAGGGGCAAGGATTTTACTCCAGACTTTTCCTAGTACCCAGAAAGGGCAAAACCTGGAGACCAATACTGGACCTGTCTATATTAAATACGTTTCTGGAAGTTCCAAAATTCAAGATGTTGACTCTACAGCAGCTACTGCCCATGCTGGGCAAGAAGGCTTGGCTCGTAACTTTGGACCTAAAAGAGGCATACCTGCATGTCCCAGTCAGGCAATCTTGCAGAAGATACCTCAGATTCATAGCTGGCTCAATGCATTACCAATTCTCTACACTGCCCTTTGGCTTATCTACTGCGCACAGGGTCTTCACAAAATGCCTGGCACCAGTAATTGTGTTTTGCAGACAAAAAGGAATTCAGATGTATCCCTACTTGGACGACTACCTAATTCAAGTAGAGAACAAAGACATTCTTCTAAAACATCTGGCATTTGTAAAAAGATTACTAATTGGCCTAGGGTACACAGTAAACGAAAAGAAATCAAAACTAGTGCCCTCTCAAGAGATAATATTCCTGGGTGCAAGCTTAAATACAACTGACCAGATGGCTCTTCTCACGCCAGACAAACAAAGGCAACTGACTACTTACTTCAAGAAATTGGCAACAAAGACCCACCTATCTGCAAGGAAAACCCTGCAGGCTTTGGGTTTCATGGCATCCTGCATTCTACTAATTCCATATGCCAGACTGCATATGAGGAAACTACAATGGTATCTAAAAAGTGTTTGGACTCAGCATTGCCACAGCCTGGAGACAGTAATTGCACTCATTCCCTGCCTGCAACAGGAGTTTCGATGGTGGTCAGAAGCCTGTCACCACAACAAGGGTCTGCTATTCAGTTTACCCACAGCCAGACACTGACAACGGATGCATCAGACTGCCTGGAGGGCCCATATGGCAGGAAAATGTATTCAGGGCACATGGCCTGCAAACCAGATGCATCTTCACATCAATCAAAAAGAGATGCTAGCTGTTCAAAATGCCCTGACAGCTTTCAAGGACCTGCTTCATCCAGGACAGTTACTGATGAAGACAGACAACACTACAGTCATGTGGTACATAAACAAGCAGGGAGGTGCACACTCCTACCCCCTCTGTAGATGAGCATTGACCTTATGGGACACAGCATTGGCCTTTCAAGTTCACCTGCAAGCACAATTCCTGCCAGGAAAAACAAATACCCTGGCAGACTAACTAAGCAGAAAACTCATGGATCCCCACGAATGGAAACTGGATCCACAAGTCTTCAGCATGATAATAAGGAAATGGGGATGCCCAGACATAGATCTGTTTGCCACCCCTCACAATTGCCAATTACAGAGATTTTGCACAAGGATTTATCACAAGCAAGCATGGAAAGTGGACGCCCTATCCTTCAGCTGGAAAAATCTAACAGTATATGCCTTTCCTCCACTGCCTTTCCTTCCCAGGGTACTCCTAAAGGTCAGACAAGAGAAGCCAAAAATGATACTGATTGCACAAGACTGGCCACGCCAGCACTGGTACCCAATTCTAAAGAGCTTATTTCAAGGTCCAGCATGGATATTGCCTGAAACTTCTCACTTGCTGACCCAACAAA